>NC_056738.1:384591900-384736900 GCF_019279795.1 Protopterus annectens
TACGGATTTCAAGTGGACAGACCTACTTAAACTCTGTGATAGGCTGTCCAAACTGGATTGTACTATCAGCAATCCCCATGCAGCCTTAGCTGGTACTTATACAGAGGAGTTCTACTCCCACCTACTAAAGTGTGCAGAACTGGTAGTCCCTACTAGAGCAAATATAATGGGAAATTTAAAATCAAACCATCATAGTGGTACACCAGTATTAATAAGAACAACAAAAGGAAAAAACTTCAAATGTCCTATAACAGTATGAAAAATATCTATATTAAAGATTAACAAAGAACTGAAAGCTACCATCAGGAAGGTCAAAGCCATGCACAAACTAAAACTAGCATATGAAGCCAAAGATAATTCTAAATCCTTCTTTAATTACATCATAAAATTAAGAAATATAACACAGCAGTGTTCTGAACTAATCCAAAATGGCATCACCCATTCTGACACAAAAAACATAGCTAACATGCTTTGCAGATAACTTTAGTGCCAACTTTACCCCAGAAACAGTCATTGAAATTTTGCAAATCCTCATATCCCTTACACCCTCTAAGATCATCAAGGAATTTTCTAATTGTACTGTTATATATAAAAATACCACTTCCATAGGTCCAGATAATTTACCTGATGCCTGTTAAATAGCACCAAACATGTCCTTAAGGAGCTCTTCCAGAATTTAAGGTTAGCCAAAGGGTATATGTATATATATATAGGTTTACTATCAAATTGTCGATCCCGTTTTGTGCGACGCGCATTGCCCGAACGCGGAACTGCGCGAGCGTCACACCACCGGCCTTAGATGTGTAGCGAACGGCTAAACCCCCCCCCATCCATCCCATGGTAGCATGGGTGTGGAGGTGTTTGTGACGGTAATGTCGATCGTCGGTTTTAGTTTTTTTTGTTTCGCTAGCAATGGTTTTTAGTTTCGGGTTCGCGCCAAGCAGCGTCGATGGGGATCGCCGCACCGCCGGTGCTCAATAGTAAACCATATATATATATATATAACGAATTTCAAAATCTCGAGACCATATAGTTGAAACCCCTAAATACTGAAAGACCAGAAGCGCGAATTTCAAAATCCTGAAGTTCAGAGATGTTGAAGTAGTGCTTCTGGTGATGTTCTTCATGTTTCACTGTTGCAGTCATTATATTTGGGTAATCTGCTGGCAGGTTGCCCTCAGTCAGCCTAATTAGCAAAGTCTTGGGTCCTGCATCAGTTGCTGTCCCTTCTTCCATGACGTCAGGTCGTCAGGGATATAAAACATGCAGCCGATGCTATTACATCAGTCTTTCTTGCCGCATGGTGCCCGAAGCAGAAACAGTTCGAAAGTGCCAGTCAGCCGACTCCTGAAATTTTCGTTTTTGAGTTTCAGAACCAAAATCTTCAACTAAAAGCTAAGTACCCCGTTAGGGAAAATTTTTCTTGCTCCTTACCGATGTCAGTAAAAGTTAATAATTGCATTACTTGTGGGAAGCAAATACATCATAAGGATTTTCATTTGTACTGTATTCCTTGCCTAGGCCCTGACCACAACGTGCCTTGTTGTCGGTTTTGTGCTAAATTTAATCAACGCATGATTAAATGTCGGTATATTTTTGCTTCTAAATATTTTGGCTCAAGATTTAATTATCCAGAAATGTCGTCGGTTGGCAATCCGACTACCGGAATACCTAAAAAATGCAAAGAAAAAGACAGAGACAGACTGTCGAGGTCCAAAATTGACGACGACACTTCTAAGCCAGTCGCCAGTTCACCAGTACTCAATGAGGCGCTTTTGCAGCCCCTGATACCCGCTACTTCTGATTCACAGGCCTCTACTGAGATCCATTTTGAGTCCAGTATGCCGCGAGATGCTTCAATTATGGAACCTGCTGATGTCTCTACCTTAGATGGGTCCAGAGTCGCTGTGCAGGCACCGGCCTCTGAGGGTGTTTTCAGGTCTACAGATTTGTATATTAGACCGATGCCATCTTCAAAACTAAGGCCAAAATCTAAATCTGTGTCTAAAAAACTGACACCTGGGCCACATGTGCAGGCCCCTATGTCTAAAAAATAAATGATCAAAATGGCTGAAGATTTAATTACTCTGATCAGGGGTATCCAACCTCCTCCTTCTAAGAGGCCTAGGCAAGACATTGATTATGAATCTTCTGAACAGGATTCTATTTCTTCTGACTCTTCTAATGAACAGGATTTGTCTATTCCTACTTATGAGGACTCTGATGCAGAAGATTCCATTCCTTCTGCTTCTCCCCCTGAGGATTTTTCTTTTGGAGAAACTTTACATACCTTAAGAGAACACTTCCACTGGGAAAGTCAGGATTTCTCTGAATCTAAAAAGAAACTTAGGGATTTTCTTCTTCTTCCTCAGAATAGGCCTTTGGCTATACCTCCTGTTCTAGACATTGTTGATGATGTTTTTAAAGGAATCTAGTATGACTCCTGATTCTCTGCCTCCGGCTCCTTGTAAGCCAGACAGATACTACAGGGATCGTGACTCCCACAAATTCCTTTTCAAAAACCCTATTGCTGATCCTGAAACTATTTCTCAGGGTCCCAAAGGCATTAAGGCCTCTACTGCTAAAAATCCTACCCCTTCTGATAGAGATTCAAGGGTGCTGGATAGATGGGGTAAGAAGGTTTACATGTCTGAAACCTTGGCAATCAGGGCTTTAAACTGTCAATTTCATATACTTAAATATCAACAGCATATCATGGGACTACTTAAACAGAAAATTATGTTAATCTCTGACTGTGTAGAAAATAAAGATTTGCAGGATTTATTGCATTCAGCTGAACAAGTTGGAAAACATACTTTGCAATGTGGTTTTGATTCCTTTGAGGCCTCAGGCAGGGCTGCTGTAACTGGATCTGTGCTAAGAAGGCATGCTTGGCTCAAAGAGCAAACTCTGCCTGACCATTTTAAAGCAAAATTGTTGGATGCTCCTTTACAACAGGACTGTCTCTTTGGTAATAAGGCTAAAGAAGTGTTAAAAAAGATGGAAGATAAAGCTAAATCTATGCAAACTGTGAAATATTTCTTACAAGTGCAACCTCCAAGATTTAGTAGGCACTGGCCTACTAAGAACTGGTCCTTTCCAGTCCCCTCGAGAGCCACTCAAGTCAAATCAAGACATTCCAAAGGCTCCAGGTTTCAGTCACAAGGAACTTTTAGAACAAAACAATGGGGTGCTTTCACCTCCAAATCTGGAAAGGCACCTCCCTATGGTAAACAGTCTCAATGGCTTCCCTCTACAATCACCAAGCACTTAACCTATAGCTGCCCCTTTGGGGGAAAAACTAGCACTTCTTGCACGAAACTGGCAACTTATTAACCAGGACAAATGGGTTTTAAATATAGTGTCCCAGGGATACAGATTTCATTTCCACACATTGCCAATCCCAAACAGATGGCCAGATCTACCCCCAAATCAGTGGGCAGAGGCCTAGAAACAAGTTCTGTCCCTCATGAACATGGGGGCTATTCAGTCAGTACCAGAAGAGAAAAAGGGACAAGGTTTCTATTCAAAACTTTTCCTGATACCCAGAAAAGACAAATCATGACGTCCAATTCTGGACTTATCCACTCTAAACACATTTCTGGACATTCCAAAATTCAAGATGCTGACTCTTCAACAGTTACTACGTATGCTAGGCAAAGATGCCTGGTTGGTAACTCTAGACTTAAAAAGAGGTTTACCTGCATATCCCAATCAGGGAATCTTGCAGAAGATACCTCCGCTTCAAAGCAGGCTACTTGCATTACCAGTTCTCTGCACTGCCCTTTGGCTTATCTACTGCACCCAGGGTCTTCACAAAGTGCCTGGCACCAGTAATTGCATTTTGCAGGCAAAGAAATATTCAAATATATCCATACCGGGACAATTGTCTAATTCAGGCAGAAAACAAGGACATTCTTCTAAACCATCTGGCATTTTTAAAAGGGTTCTAACTTGTCTAGGGTACACCATAAACGAAAAGAAATCACAACTGGTACCCTCTCAAAAATTACATTCCTGGGTGCAAGCTTGAATACAACTGCCCAGGTGACTTACCTTATGCCAGAAAAGCAAATTCAATTGGTGACTTACTTCAAACAGGTGGCCACAAAAACCCTGCTATCTTCTAGACAGATTCTGCAAGCCTTGGGGTTCATGGCCTCCTGCATTCTTCTAATTCCATAAGCAAGACTGCATATGAGGAAACTTCAGTGGTACTTAAAAAGTTTATGGAGTCAACATTGTCACAGCCTGGAAACAATGATTCCTATTATACCTTGCCTGCAACTAGAGTTCCTATGGTGGGCAGAGGCCTGCCACCAAAACAAGGGACTGCCATTCACTCCACCCGCTGCCACCCAAACCCTAACTACAGATGCATCAGACTATGTTTGGGAGGCTCATCTGGCAGGAAAGTGCATTTAGGGCAAATGGAGCCCAAATCAAATGCACCTACATATCAATCAGAAAGAGATGCTAGCTGTACAGAATGCATTGACAACCTTCAAGGACTACCTTCATCCAGGACAACTAATGATAAAGACAGACAACACCACAGTTATGTGGTACATAAACAAGCAGGGGGCTACACATTCCTACCCCCTTTGCAGACTAGCTATGCATTGTGGAACACAGCCTTGACCTATCAAATACAACTACAAGCTCAATTCCTGCCAGGAAAGCTAAATACTCTGGCAGACGAACTAAGCAGAAATCTTATGGACCCACACGAATGGAAACTGGAACCACAAGTTTTCAACATGTTGACACGCAAATGGGGGAGCCCAGACATAGATCTTTTTGCCTCACCCCAGAACTATCAGTTGGACAAATTCTGCACAAGAATTCATCACAAAAAAGCTTGGAAAGTGAAAGTGGATGCTCTATCATTCAGCTGGAAAAACCTATCAGTCTATGCTTTTCCCCCTCTGCCTCTGCTCTCCAAAGTTCTACTAAAAGTCAGACAGGACAAACCAAAAATGATTCTGATTGCTCCAGACTGGCCTCGCCAACACTGGTACCCACTCCTGCACAATGTGTCATACCTTCCTCCATGGCACCTGCCTCAGACACCTTACCTATTGTCTCAGCAGAACTACCAAATTCTGCACACTCAGCTCCAAACTTTGAATCTTGCAGCATGGCTAATGAACTAATTTCACCCTTGGCATCCCTCAGCAAACCTGTGATGGATGTCATTTTGGAGGCTAGAAGGCCAAGTACTAGAAAATCATATGCTGACAAGTGGAAAATATTCTGTGCCTGGAACCAATCACAAGGAATAAGCACAGCAATGCCCAACATTCCTCAGATTCTATAATACTTAACTGAGATGCTTCACAAGGGGCTATCTTTTTCTTCCATAAAAGTCCATGCCTCTGCCATTTCAGCTCATTACAACACAGAACCTCCCCTCTTCTCTCATCCTCTGCTGAAGCAGTATCTCAGAGGAGCAGTAAATTTAAGACCTCCCAGGAGAGCACCAACTCCTGTATGGGACCTCAATTTTGTTTTGGAAAAACTCATTATCCATTCTTTTGAGCCAGCTGCTACTGCAGACCTAAAATTTCTCTCCTGGAAAACAGCTTTCCTTTTAGCAGTCACTTCAGCTAGAAGCATTTCAGAATTACAGATTCTTATGGCAGTAGAGCCTTTCATTATTTTTCATCCGGACATGGTGGATCTCAGGACCAGCCCATCTTTCATGCCTAAGGTGGTATCCAGTGTGGCTCTTAATCAGACCATTCATCTGCCAACTTTGTTTCCCAATCCACAGAACAAGGGTGAGCGGATTCTGCATTCATTGGATGTACACAGACAACTTAGATTAAACAGGACAAAATCTCTATGAAAATCTGAGCAACTATTGGCGGCATTTGCTGCAGGGGCAGAGGGAAAGGCTGTTTCAAAGCAGACTATTTCCAAATGGATAAGCCATTGTATTCGTTTCTGCTATATGCACTATGGTAAACCTATCCCCAAGGGGATCAGATCTCATTCCACCAGGGCTGCATCTACTTCTGCAGCCTTTCTCAGAGGGGTTCCTACCAGAGACTTTATTTATTTATTTATTTATTTGCATTTGTTAACCGGGTTGTTCCAGCTGAGTAAGAATTACTCTTTTTCAGTGGAGACCCGAGGGGAAAAGCCCCAAACAGATATACAAATACGTACGAATAGAGACAAATTAACAATATTACAGAAGAAAACAATATTATGGGTACAATGGATAAGAAGCTGCTACCTGGAGCTCAGTTCATACGTTCACCAAACATTATCATTTACCTCTCTTCTCTAAATCCAGAGCTGGCTTTGCCACTGCTGTCCTGCAGGGCCTTATAGTTGCTCCTAATGCTGTTTAAATCCATCCTCCCAACCATAGCTTTGGGATTCTACCCAAATGTAATGACTGCAACAGTGAAACACGAAGAACATAGTACAGTTGTGTACACTTACCATAAATGTAGATGTTCGAGTGTATTCACTGTTGCAGTCCTGGTTACCCACCCTCCAGCCCCCTGTTTTTCTCTTACTATACTTCACCTTTCTTTTACTATGCTTAAAAGTCTTTTTGGTGTATTTGCTTTTGTTTGGAGGTATATTTTTTGTGTTTTAAATTATATACACACACATATATATATATATATATATATATATATATATATATATATATATATATATATATATATATATATATATATATATATATATATATATATATATATATATATGTGTATGTATATATATATATATATATATATATATATATATATATATATATATATACATATGTATATATTTTGTTCCCCATTTGGGGGGCACCTGACATCTGGGGCAAGAAAAACTGATGTAATGGCGTCGGCTGCATGTTTTATACCACTGACGACCTGACTTCATGGCAGAAGGGACAGCAACCGACACAGGACCCAAGACTTTGTTAATCAGGCTGACTGAGGGCAACCTGCCAGCAGATCACCCAAATGTAATGACTGCAACAGTGAATATACTTGAACATCTACATTTATGGTAAGTGTACACAACTGTACTTTGCGGTTTGTGACTGGCTTGGTGGAAGGTCAGGTGAGTATCTATGTTTGAGTGTGTTGGTTAGGGGCTTTAGTGTGTGTGTAAGTGTGTGCTGTGACTGTGATGTGTGTGTACGGTGGGAATGTAGGTGTGTGGTGGTATTTTTGTGTGTTTGTCTGTGTAGTGTGACCTTGGAGTTAGAATATTTAAGTAGTGGGGGTAGGGAGTGCATGGGGGCTTGCCCCCCTGCTTGTATGTAGTGTAGGTTTGTGTGTTTGTGTTTTGGGTGAAGGTGTGTGTATGTGTATGTGTGTGGTGTATGTTTAGTATAGTGTTTAGGATTTTAAATTTCGCGCTTCTGGTTTTCCGGTCTTCTCGTCTTTCGGGTATCTGGTCTCGGGATTATGGGCGCCGGTATTATGGGCTTTCGGTCTTATGTAGTGAACCCATATATATATATATATATATATATATATATATATATATATATATATATATATATATATATATATATAAATATATATATATATATA
The DNA here is from genome assembly GCF_019279795.1 of Protopterus annectens. NCBI lineage: Eukaryota > Metazoa > Chordata > Ceratodontiformes > Protopteridae > Protopterus > Protopterus annectens. The sequence continues at coordinate 384,599,460 of NC_056738.1, forward strand.
TATTTATAAAAAATAAAGAGCACTGCTGTTGTGATGCTCCTTCATAAGCGAGGCCCTGGCTACAGACTCCTGAGACTATAAAGCCATCAGCCTAGCTAATCTAATTTGTAAAGTCATGGAATGTATCTATCTGACTTCATAAACTACAGTATCAAAAAACTTATAACCGCTAGTCCCTCAACAGTTTGGTTTTGCCAAAGAAAAGCCATGCCTACATAATTTGGTAAATTTCTTTGAAAGGTCACAGACATAGTGAATTATGGTCATTCAGTCTGTACAGCCTATCTGACATTTGACACCATAGGGTAGAGGGGAAGCTGACTGAAAGATGGAACCTACAAACTTAAAGTGGCAAGTGTCTCCTCATAAAGTAAGAAGGTAACTAGCAGTGTGCCACAGGGCTTAGTAGTGGGATTCCTCTTTTTTTTTTGGCATATAGTCATTCAGTCCGTAAAGCCTATCTGACATTTGACACCGTCCACCATAACTGTAAACCCAGAACTATGTCTAAATAATTTTGCGAATGAGTATAATCTGGGTGTTATTGTCCAGTCACCCCCCTTGATACAGTATCACTACAGCAAGAACTAATCATTATAAAACTAATGATGTCCTGAAAAGGGGCTAAAATTAAATGCAATAAGGTGTTGTATTATAGAATTTAGTAAAAAAAAAAAAAAACCTTTGTCTTCATCTTGCAGTACAGCCACTATCCTACTCTAGGCTGACATGGTAGTCAGAGATCTTGGCATATTGGTAAACAACTACTTCTCCTTTGACCACCATTTATCATCATCATCATCATCAACCACGTTTTTCCCATTTTGTGCATTGGGTAGGGATGTTGCTTCACCTCTCACCATCTTTCTCTCAATTCAATGCCACTTTCCTACCTTCTTTGACAGTCATGTTTGACAGTTGTAGGTCTTCTCTCCCTCGATCTAGCCATCACTTTGCTGGATGGCCTAGTTTCATCTTGCCTTCTTCCTGTCTTTCACAAATTATGGACATCTTCTGCTTTCCTGGACATATACCTAAACCCACCTTAATCTATTCTCTTTGACCTTCTCTGCCATTGGAGCTACTTTGGTTTCTGGTTTATGTCCTCGTTTCTTCATCTGTCCCACAGTATACATTCTAACCACCCATCTTGGGCACTTCATCTCCATCACCTCTAGCTTCCTTTATAGCTCTGCGTTCACTGCACAGATTTCTATACCATACATACGTTAGTATTTGTTGCGCCACTGTTTTATGTCCCTTACTTTTTAGCTTCTTTGACATTATTCTGTTACACACTACCACTGACATTCTGTGCTAATTGATTGAAGTCCTTCTGATTCTAGCTTTGACCTCCTCATTTAGTCTTCCCTTCTCCTCAACCACCCCTGCCATTCTTCTTTCTAACTTTGACCTCCTCCATTAGTCTTCCCTTCTCCTCAACCAACCCCCCATACTCGAAGCTGTTAACCTCTTCCATTATTTTCCTTTATATTTCAGTTTTCAGCTTCTTCTGATTTCCTCCATTTGTTACCATAATCTGGCTACAGTTTTGCATTTCATTTTCCTATCATTTGCTGAAATTCTTGTTCAGAGTCTGCTTGCAATGTCACATCATGGACATGCAGCATCTTTATTGCTCTCTCCTGAATGAATTTGCTAAAGTGCCTGGGAGGGGTAGTTGAGGAGAAGGGAAGAATAATGGAAGAGGTCAAAGATAGAATCAGAAGGGCTTCAACCAAACTGGCAAAAGAAGAAAGGAACTGTTGCAAAAAAGAGTAAAATCCCATGATTGGAGGAACTCCCTAGTCAGCCTCAGTAAGAAGCTGAGATCCCTCATAAAATCCTCCAAAGCTAGTTATGAAAACAAAATCGCCACTGATTCTAAGGACAACCACAGAGCATTCTATAGCTATGTCAAGAATCTCAATGACAACACTCAAATCTGATCTGAGTTACAGTACAATGGCACGAAATATACAGAACCAACTGATATTGCCAACATCCTGGCAGATATGCTCAGTGCTTACTTTACCCCCCTCTCACCCCCTAAACGGCCCATCTCTATACCGGAAGAATGGAAAGTTCCTGTAATCACGGCTGCACAAGTAAAAACCACACTCTGCAAAGCCAAGAACACAGCATCCATAGGACATGACAACATCCCAGGATGCTGTCTACACAAACTTCAGAACGAACTGGCACCCCACCTAAGTACCATGTTCAATCATAGCCTTACCTCAGGCTTTGTGCCCACTGAATGGCGCACAGCAACAGTTATCCCACTCCACAAAGGGGGAGCCACCACGGACCCCAGGATCTACCACCCCATTAGCCTGATGAGCCTGGTCTGCAAGGCTATGGAACGTATCACCATGGAACGTATAAACAATGATATTGGTAATCTCCAAACTCTGGACCCGACCCAGTTTGGGTTTGTGAAAGGCAGATCATGTCTCCTAAACCTGACAGACTTCTTTGAAGAGGTCACCAAAGCCGTAGATGAGGGTAAGGTGGGTCACACAGCCTATCTAGATCTCGCCAAGGCTTCCAGCACCATCCCCCACTCTGGAATCATAGATAAACTCACTAAACTAGGTATAAATCCCTATGTCACAAGATGGGTTGCCAACTGGCTCACTGACAGAACCCACACTGTGAAAGTAGCAGACTCCAAATCCGACTTCAGACCAGTGACAAGTGGAGTACCACAGGGTTCAGTCCTGGGTCCCCTCCTTTTTGGTATCTACTTCTCTGAAGTACAGGCTAACACAGAAGGTCTTTGGCTAACTAAATTTGCAGATGACTGCAAACTAGGAGCCATATCAAAACTCCTAATGATGTGTACATCATACAAAAGGGCCTCACTGAGACAGATGCCTGATGTCAAAGCCATGGCCTCAAGCTCAGTGCCAAAAAGTGCATTGTCATCCCTTTTGGTAAAAATTCTGTACCCATGAACTACCACATAGGTGGTAGTCTACTTAACACCGAAAGTGTGATAAGAGACCTTGGGACACAGGTGGACAGTAGCCTCTCCTTTGATAATAACATCACCACAGTAGTCAGGAAATCCTTCTACGTGGCACACCTCATCACAAAAGGTTTTTCATCCAGGAAAAAAGAGAGGTCATTGTTCCCCTCTACTCGTCACTCATTAGGCCAATTATAGAATACAGCGCCCCTTTTGGTATGTACCTCACAAGACATCTACAACAAGTGGAAAGGCCACAGAAATACCTCACAAAGAGGATTACCGCCCTCAAACAGATGCCCTATGTAGACTGTCTCAAAAAACTCCAGCTTTACTCCATCATATGTCACCTACTGAGAGGCGATCTCTGCCTAACATACAAAGCTATGTCAAACCCAGAGCTGTTGGACATGCTTCATTTAAAGAAATCCCAATCCCTCCGAGCTACATGCTCTAGGGACCTAAACCTTGTCACTACAATAAACAGAACATGCTGGAGGGATAGATTCCTGTCTCAGAAACCTCCCATACTCTAGAACAAACTACCTGTCTATATCAAATAAAGCTCCTCATTAGCACTCTTCAAGAAAAATCTTGATGATTGGATGGGAGATAGGAGATTCACCCCGTGGATCACTTCTGTGGCTCTGCTTGACAGGGGCACAGGAAAATGCATTTCTTGGGTGGCAAAAGCCAGGGTACCTATTTGGCTAGGCTTATATAGGCCCTAGGGCCGATAGCCTAATGCCTACCTATGAACCTAAGAACCTATATAGTCCATCACCAGTATGAGCTACAGTGGACTCAGAGTTGAACCCTGATACACACCTACCTCTGCTGGGATCCCCTCTGTCAATCCAAACAGTGTTCTTACTTGTGTCATTGGTTCCTCCTGTATAGAATGCACTAATTCTATCAATGTGTCCAGGACTTCAGTCCATCACAATACTGCCCAAATCAGCTTTTTTATATGGAATCAAGCTGAAACTTTGTAACAAGCTCAAAAACAAAAAAGCAGCAACCAGGAAAACACCAATCAATGTAATTTATTTAATTGAACCAAAAGTTAGACATTAAGTGTTTTCAACCAAATAAGTTGGGACTGCCTCAGAATAAGTTAACAAAACACGTCTTTCTTAAAAAAACATTTACTCATCCCCTTTTTTCAAAAACAAAAAATATCATTGATGGACAGACAATGGATTAACTGATCATTCCAAAAAGGAAATTGAAATATGAAAGCTTAAACTGTATACAAGCCACTAGATTCCAAATAATGGACATGTTGAGTTGGAGAAACACGTACAAACCAGTTTATTAAATCCACAAAGCTTTTGGGAAAACCCTTCTTCAGTGTGTATTTTCCAACAGTTTACCTTCATGCTGGTTCTTGTGCTTGTATTTTGTAGCTTAAACTATATACCCAGAAAATTAGTTAGATTGAACAACAAGCACCAGTAGCTTAAATTCATAATGTTATATGGCCATGCATAAAAAAAAATGTACATATACAAACATACACATATTTATATACCAAAGAAAAACAAATGTAATTTGCAAATTATGAGCCATGAAAAATATACATATAAAAATAAAACTTAATAAAACAGGCTGCTTTTATATAAAGGACACTTACTAACTGAAGCAATCTCATTGAGCACAGAGTTGGTGGTTGAGTTGATTTTTATTTGCTACCTTAATTCCTTTAATTCCACCAAATCCTTTTAGGACCCTCCCCTCAAATATACATTTACACTGTCCACTATACAGAATTTAAAATTATGCTGCTCTTCATCTTAATATGCTTAAAAAGTGCATTGTGTTCATCCATCTTTTTTCTATCATACAGGTATTGGTATATTATTATTATAAGTGCTTTTACAGTTTTCCCAAAGTAAAAACAGTAACATATTTGACATTGTGCTACATAAACCACTCTTTCACTTGAACAGGGGTAATGTTGCATTACCTTGACCTCACCAAAACCATCAATAAAAAAATGCATATTCCGGGATATAGGGATACTGATTATATTCCCCACAAATCTTCATTCCCAAGAGGTGTACCCCAGGGATTTGTCTTGGGGCTTCTGCTGTTTGGGATATACTTCTCAGAGGTGCAAGCCAAATCTAGTGGGATATGGCTGACCAGGTTTGCAGATAACTGCAAGCTGGGTTCTGTCATCAATTCCCCTATCAATGTGGACATCCTCCAAGAGGGTCTCACCCAAACAAATGACTGGTGCCAGAAACATGGCTTCAAACTGAATGCCAAAAAAATGCATCATCATCATCATCCCTTTTGGGTTAGATGACATCCGCACAAATTATCACAATGATAATAAGGCACTAAGCATGGAATCAGCCATGAGGGACTTGGGAACCCAGGTTGATAGCAAACTGACTTTTGACCACCATATTGCCTCCATTGTACAAAAAGCTTTCTACATGGCCCACCTCATTAGTAAGGGTATCTCATCCAGGGACAAGTTGGTCATAACATCCCTATATTCTTCCCTTATAAGACCGATTATTGAATACAGTGCCCCTTTCGGTATGTACCTCACAAAGCATATACAGCAGCTGGAGAGACCACAGAGATTCCTCACCCAGAGAATCCAGGGCGTCAAATATCTACCCTATACAGACAAGCTAAAAGCCCTATCCCTCTACTCAGTCTCCTATAGACTCCTCAGAGGTGACCTCTGTCTGGCATACAAAGCAATCTCAGACCCCACCCTGATGGGACTGCTGCATATCCACAAGTCAAGCTCCACTCGAGTAACCCGCATGCGAGACCTCAACCTGGTGATGGACACACATACTGGTGACAGATGGCACAGTGGTGCAGCAGTAGCATTGTTGCCTCACAGCAAGAGATTCTCCGGTTCGATTCTTGGTTGGGGTGCCTTATGTGCGGAGTCTGTATGTCCTCCCTGCATTGGTGTGGGTTTCCCTGGGTGCTCCGGTTTCCTCCCATGTTCAAAGGTGTGCATCTGGAGCATTTCTCCCTGGGCTTCTGCTGGAAATTGGCTTTGTTCCAAGTCTGACTTTCCCCATTACAAATGTTAAATAAATAAAGTAAATAAAACAACCTGGTCTATGACATCAATAGGACTTGTTGGCGGGACTCCCTCTCCACATAAAGCAGAGTACCTCATTAAACCTTTTTAAGCGCAACCTGGATAACTGGATGGGGAACAGAAAATACACCCCTGAGATTCCACCTATGTCCCTGCTGGTCAGTGGCATAGGGTGCTGACTTGTTGGAACATGGGCTAAATTCTTGGCTAGGCTTGTAAGGGCCTCAGGGCTAGTTGCCTAGTAACTTCCTATAATCACGATTGGCCTTAAATCTGTCAATCATATTCTTAAAACAAGTGCCCTTCTTGTACACAAATGTTGGGGAAGGACCCTGTTTTTGAAATTGTTCCCCCATTTACTTTAAAACTATCCCAGTTTTTTTCCAAGACTCGCCTTATGGATCTAAAATCCAAGTTACAGGTGAGTATTATAGCTGTTCCATAGGTACTTCATTCCCCTTATTGGGAGCAAGTTCCCCTTTACCTAACAAGGGGTAAAAAATCTCCTGTTGGCATTGCAACTTGACTTTATTCATTAAAATTCTAGTAACACTAGATGAGTACCCTCTGTCATCCAACATTACCATCAGTTTGGCACACTTGTCATTAACCATATTGTCTTGGGAAATCATTCTTGCCAGTCTGACCATCTGGCCTCTTCCTGGAAAATGGGGTGCCAACTGATGAAATGTAAAAAAGAGACTGGGATATGTGGGCATCCTGTAAATATTGGATTCAAATATGTTGGCCTCTCGGTTTTCCTTAATCTCCACATCCAAATAATTAGTCAAATGGACCATGTCCATTTCGGACCTTGTCGTATGCTTTCCTCAGGTCTAGTCCAGAACCTTCTGGTACCCTGAGTTATTCCCCGATTTGGTGTTACCCTCTGTTTTAAGTTGAGTACAAAACCCCCCAAAAAAGACCAAATAAATAAATAAATAAATAAATAAATAAATAAACAATGGGCCCTTTCTCTTTTTAAACTGAAGCAGACTGCTTACTACAAACCTACACATGTAGTAAGTGGCTAAATATAGTACAGGGATAGTTGAGCACTTCAACCCTGGCCATAAATGTGATATTGGTATTAATTTCTGAATGTACCCTCTTTGTAGTCATCATTTGTTTAAATAAACTGTTCAGAATATCTTTAAACATTGTAAAATACATCATATAATGATAATGGGAGACTTTGACAGTGATATTCTGGGATCCAGGAAGTTACAGGTTAGCCATGTTGTCATTAACAATAATCTTACTCAACTAACTTACCAAGCAGAGGCCCACCCGACAAAACCAAACACATATAACAATAGTGACAGTCTTTGACTTAATTGTAACTAATGTACCTCATGACTTTAGTGTAATAAAATGACTGTACAGTAGTATGAGTGATCACCTTCCTATCCAGAGCCCTCTATCCTTTAACTTTACCCAAAATGCCTTCAGTGATAGCAAGCATAAGATTTTTCTTAGAATCAAAAGAGGGCATTGTGTGAGATGAACTAAATTACCTAAACAGGTCCACTTCTTACCAGTGCAGCAACCCCAGACAAGCCACAGATATACTTAATTATTTCATTAAAGCCAATGTAGACAAAAATTTCCTACTACAAAAATGACTTAAGGGTCAGGAGTGACCATGGATTGCAGTGAACATGAAATTCTTTCTTAAAGCCAGAAATGATACCCAAAAACTATGGAAGGAGACAGACAAAGCCATATATGTTTTTACCTACAGAAAAAATGCAAAATAATAGTAAAAAAAGAAAACAATTCTACCTAAAGACAAAGCTAACTGCACTGCTATTTTTTTATCAATCTGGATAGAGTTTAACAATATAGGGTATTTTGATAAGAAATGCATTTTGGATTATTCTTACCTACAGGAATTTAAAAGTACATTAGTAATCCACCTGCCTCCCCAAAACATCACTTAACATTAATACCCCTTCACATCTGCCACTCAAAGTCAAAACAGCCTTCTCCCTTCTTTGCAGTGCTTCAGTTCTGTTTTAAGGCAGTCACCCCCGAACATTAAGGGAACTCCTGAAAAAGCTAGATAAGAAAACAAACTATAACCAGTACAGTGTCCACTACTTCTTCCTTCGCATTACTGTTTGTCCACTAGCCAAACCCTTTGCATACATTTCAGTCTCTCTTTGGACACTATCATAGCACCTTTTCAATTTAAATCTTTCCTGATCATACCCATCCCAATAATTCATCTCCCTCTGCAACTCATAAGTTAATGAAAGAACTCATAAGTTCTTTGCCCATATTAAGAAGATCTTTTACAGACAACTATTTGAGTCCATCAATAAATATGGATTTTTTTCTAATACCTGGCATGGATTTTGAATTGATCATAGTACACTCGCTGCGAACAAATACTCTTAGCAGTGGAGGAATGCTGGCTCACTGTATCAGTTTATATTGACTTCACATGTGCTTTTGAGAATGTGGACCATACTCTACTAGCTAGGAAACTTTATACTGGTCCGGCAGTTATCTGACCTATAGAAGCTTATGATCAAGAGAGATGACAGTCAAACTAAACAGGGCATCTTAACATCAGGAGTACCCAGGGTTCAGTTCTTAGACCTGTACTATTCTCTGTATTTGTACATGATATCACAAACAGCATGCATCCTTCAATAATTACTGTTAAACCAATAACCTTATCTGTGGCACACATTCAAACAGGTTTATAGAATTACATGTCCTAATTATGCAGCTGATTTGCTAATCAGCTTAAACTAAATACCACAAAAAAAACAGGTATTAGGTTATTCAGCACATTTCAAAAATTAGTAAAAGGTTAGCCTATGATGTAAGTCAATGATTATAGTAACTCTAGATAAACATAAATTTGCTCAGGTGGCACATTATAACAGCTTATTTCCACGGCATCCATTTGCCTTCAGTGTGACACTGAATAAGTCACTTAACCCATCTTTAAAACACACACTTACAAAATAGTGGACAAGGTAGGTAAGTAGGCAGTTAAAAGTATCATGCTCAATAGCCTCCAAGGTTGGGAGGGTAGCCTAATGGTTAAGGTGTTTGCCTTACAAACTAAAGGTGCAGGGTTTGAGTCTCACAAGGGATAACTGGCTAGGCTTAAAATGGCTCACAGAGGCAGTTAGCCTGCTACCAACCCATGAACCAAATAGTATGGAATATGCAATCCCCATTATTTCTCAAATTTCATCCAAAAAAAATGCAAAAATTCAAGCCACTGTAAATATCATTTGTTGCTTAATTTATGTACCCCCCCAGAAGTGAACACCAGTCCATCTCATTTCTTTCTTTATTGCTTTTTATTAATTAATTTATTTATTAGTTAACCAGGGAAGAGGACTGCTCCATATGGACTGTTTTCAGGTTCACCCCAGGAAAAACAAATATAAATCAAACAATCAACAGTAAGACAATATAGCCCTTACAAAACCAATTCAATAACATTAAGAAAAGGCAGCAAATACATACAGGTAAGTAAAGCTTTAGATTAATGATGTTACAGTTCACTATATGTTATGTTAGGATGAAGACCACACACTATACAAAAGAGTAAAGCACAAAACTTGCAAACAGCAATCCGCCCATCACAGCTTGCTCTACCTCAGTGCTTTCCACATTCACCTTAAAACTATTATATAAAATATACTCTTCTAGCTCGAAAAACAATCTAATAGTAAAAATATCTCCATATAGTGTCTGTACACAGGAAGACAAAAGCATGAATTTTCAAGGACCTCCCTTTATTCTTTGTAATGGTGAAAGGGTGATTCTGCCAACTAGCTATAATCATGTCCTATAGAACCTTATTAAAATAACTGACTACAAAAGCCTTTTACAGTGAATATAACAAGTTTACACGCCCCTGTTAAAATGCCAGTTTTTTATGATATAATAAATGAGACCACAATAAATAATTTCAAAACTTTTCCCACCTTTAATGTGACCTATAACCTGTACAATTCAATTGAAAAACAAATCTGTTAGGGAAAAAAATATAAAAAATAAAAAATGTACAATACGCTGGTTGCATAAGTGTGCACACCCTTAAACTAATACTTTGTTGTGTGTGCACATCCTTAAACTAATACTTTGTCGAAGAACTTTTTGATTTAATTACAGCATTCAGTCTTCTTGGGAACACACCTGTCATCAATTAAAGAGACTCTGATTAACCACAAATAAAGTTTGGCTGTCCTAGTAGGATTTTCCTGACATTTACTCAGTTGCCTGCTGTAGCAAAAGCCATGGTTCACAGAGAGCTTACAAAGCATCAAAAGGATCTCATTGTTGAAAGGTATCAGTCAGGAGAAGGCTACAGAAAAATTTCCACAGCATTGGATATACTATGGAACACAGTGAAGACAGTCATCAAAAGGTGTAGAAAATATGGGACACCAGTGACGTTGCAAAGAACTGGACACCCCTCCAAAATTGATGAAAAGACAAGAAGAAAACTGGTCAGGGAGGCTGCCAAGAGACCTACAGCAACACTGAAGGAGCTACAGGAATTTCTGGAAAGTACTGGTTGTGTACTAGATGTGACAACAATCTCCCGTATTCTCCATATGTCTGGACCATAGGGTAGGTTTGCAAGACTGAAGCCTTTTCTTACACAGAAAACCATGCAGGCCCAGCTAAAATTTGCAAAACCATACATCAAGTCTCCCAAAAGCATGTGGGAAAATGTGTTATGGTCTGATGAGACCAAGGTTGAACTTTATGGCCACAATTCCAAAAGGTACGTTTGGCACAAAAGCACTTCGCATCACAAAAAAAAATGCCATCCCTACGGTGAAGTATGGGGGTGGCAGTATCATGCTTTGGGGTTGTTTTTCTTTAGCTGGAACTGGGGCTTTAGTCAAGGTGGAGGGAATTATGAACAGTTCCAAATACCAGCCACTTTTGGGCCAAAACCTTCAGGCGTCTGCTAGAAATCTGAAGATGAAGAGGAATTTCACCTTTCAGCACAACAATTACCCCAAGCATACATCCAAATCAACAAAAGAATGGCTTCACCAGAAGAAAATTAAAGTTTTGGAATGGCCCAGCCAGAGCCCAGACCTAAATCCATTAGAAAATCTGTGGGTGACCTGAAAAGGACTGTGCACAAGAGATACCCTCGCAATCTGACAGATTTGAAGCGCTTTTGCAAAGAAGAGTGGGCAAATATTGTCAAGTCAAGATGTGATGTGCTGAAAGACTCCTACCCAAGAAGACTGAATGCTATAATTAAATCAAAAGGTGCTTCAACAAAGTATTAGTTTAGGGTGCACACACTTATGCAGCCAGCTTATTGTACATTTTTTATTTTTTATATTTTTTCCCCTAACAGATTTGTTTGTTTTTCAATTGAATTGTACAGGTTATAGGTCACATTAAAGGTGGGAAAAGTTTTGACATAATTTATTGTGGTCTCGTTTTTTTATATCACAAAAATCTGGCATTTTAACAAGGGTGTGTAAACTTTTTATATCGACTGTACATTCCTAAAAAGGCCTAAAACTTTGTTTGCCACAGACAAGAAACAGACACTCTTTTTAGTTCTCTGCCCATAGCTTACTGTAATAGACATTAAGAGTACACTACTAAAAGAACCACAGTAGAGAAAAAAAATGTAAAAATATATGTTTTATTTTTTCACAAAGTTCTAGACAGTCTCAGCAGCACAATAACTACTTATTTCTAAATTTAATAATTTTTTTAAAATTCTGAATGCCCTCAGGGGACATCCTGATGTATGGTCACCCCTGATGAAATTAATTCATTATGCTTAACTCCTGTCAGTTTTCATTTCCATTCATTTCAGAATGGAAGTAATAAATAAATAAGTTGGTGGTATGCTGTACAGTTTGTCCATTAAATAAGGATATTGGTGGACCATCTGTATTTAATTGCTGTCAGAGTCTACATTTTTGTTGTGTTTCAGCGTTTCTGTGGTATATAGCTTACTACAGGTGTGAAGTGATCTAATGTGCCTGTGCCAGTAGTGTATAATTGGATAGGATCTTCATTTAAATAGTAGCCCTGTTAGATGGCTAAAATTCCATCGATGATCTGATTCACGGTAACAGTTTTGGAAGAGAAGGTAATAGGCACCGTGTAATAAAAGGTTTATACTTCTATGAACATGCATGTTGCAATGTATGGGGATATACAAGGCAAATTGGAAATTATAAAATTAAACCCTGTTTTAATGCTGTTAACAGGAGCAGAAGACCTTACCTCGGTCTGGGCCTCAGTGGTGTGTCTGAGGGTTATTCTCATTTTAACAGTCCCTTTAGTATGATTCAGTGCTTAATCTTTTTAATAACTTTTTTACTTTCATATATACAATATAAACTATTGCTCAAGAAAAAAATAATTAAGCCAGTTAAGAAAATATGAGTAAACATTTGCTGACAATGCAAATTTGCTGTTGCTAATAGAATGAATTCCTGCAAACAAGATGCTCAAGGAAAAAAAGAACGAAGTCAGTTAAAGTATCAGCAACCGTTTGCTGACAAAGCAAATTTGCTGTTATTAATGAATGAATTTCTGCAGACAAGGCTTAGGAGTCTCTCACCCTTCAGGCTAATTGCTTTGCTTCTGGAACCAAAAAAAGTCAATATACTAGCTTTTGCTGACAAAAAAGAGAAAGAAAGAAAAAAATGTCAGTTACAGATTTGCATTAAGTAGATCCTTTCACAAATGAACACTGTGTTATTTTTCATCTGCCTGAACAGGTGTTGCAGTTAACAGTTAAACCTCAAACAGTCTGGTAGGTGAAGTCATGCCAACATAATCCTAAATGAATGTGGTATTCAGAAGAAAATTTATTTAAAGATAAGCAAGAACACAGTGTTGGTTGAAAGTGATCTTGTTTCAGATTTTGTAAGAGGTTTCGGTATGTGTGAAAAAGTAGCAGTTTTATTCTCATTAAACAAAATTAATGTGTTAATGATGTAAAGCTATTACACTATACTGAATTTGTATTGTTTCTTCAAAGATATTACCTTTCATTTATATGTGGAGCTTTTTGTATAACAGTATGGTGATCCCGTGTTTTTTTTCCTCAGTTTTGTTGGCATGGACCCATTATCACACAGTGATTAGGAAAATCAGATAGATATTATCTGTAACAAGTATCATTCTGCAGTGGCTTTGAATCTGAATGCCACCACCTACATGCTATTGGACCATAAAAAAAGACTTTAAAATATTATTTTTGTTTTAGGTTCACTAGAAAATACAAGTCATTAGATTTCTTAACTTTAGGACATAGTGTAGTATGTTTATCTGTTTGTTATCACTCAGAGTGTGCCAAATGGCCATATACATCTCTTCACGATACAGAAAACAAGAAGTTGAGAAAACCTTAAGAATGTAAAGTTGTACCGCCAGCCTAGGAAAGGTTTGAATGGTCTTGAATCAGGAACTTTACACTGCTTGGTGTCAATAATCTGTACTTAATAAGTACTGCAAAACAGTGCTGCTCACACGACGTGGTGAAAATTTATGTGCATAATGTTGTTTTTAAAATTTTTTTTTTTGTATTGTAGAGAGTTGCCGATATGGATGTTTGTCGCTCAATGTGCGATAAAAAGGTGATCGAAGTACTATGCTCTGATCCAAAGTTAGGAAGCCCAATCCCTCACCAAGAATGATGCCACAATACAAAGACAAGATGATCAGCTTTAACAATTGGCTTAAGTACTGGTGTCATTCTAAGGGGATCCAATGTCTGTCTGCCTGGGATGACATGTTGGACAGGCCACACTGCTTCGCAAGGGATGGCTTACACCTGTCACCACTGGGCTTCCGGATATTGGCTAAGGCTCTTGCCACCCCCATAGTGCCTTTTTTAGGCAAGGCTCAAAAGACAAACCCACCTCCTTAGAAAACAAAAATGGAAAAAAACTAAGGGTAATGCTGCTCAATGCCAGAAGTCTAAATCTCAAGATGCAGGCACTCGATGCACTCCTCAGTATGGAGAACATAGACGTCTGTGCAGTAACTGAAACCTGGTTCAAGGCTCCTGAGAGCACCCCAGCTACCAGGCTATACCTCGTATCATGCTTTTCGACCCCAAAACCTGGGCGAACCACAAAGGGAGGGAGTATCCATATTCATCAAGGACACCCACACCTCCAGGTTAGTAGCAACACATGAAGCATCGGAGACCATAGAGGTGCAACTAACCATAGGCAAAACTGCTATACAACTGGTAGCATGTTACAGACCACCCTCCCAATCTCAGGAACCCCACTCAGCCTTCCTAAAGACATTGGAGGATATGAATGTATCACAAAATACCATTATACTGGGAGACTTCAACTACCCAAACATAGATTGGGTACATTATTCTAGCCCTAACACCCTAGCCCAAAGGTTCCTGGAATTCATAAATTCAAATGCACTGGAACAACTAGTCACCTCTCCCACTAGGGGAGATAATATACTAGACCTGATCATCACAAACATGGGGACAAAATGCTCCACACCGGAAGTATACTCCTCACTAGTGAGATATGATCACAAACTAATCACCCTGGATATACATATCCCACCTCCACCCCCAGCACAAAAGACCACAGTGAAAAACTTCTCAAAAGCAGATTTCACTCTTCTTAAGACTGAGACGGTATCCTTTAAGCCCACTGGGCCAGTAGATACCACATCCCACAATGCCGAATCCTTCACAAATGCTTTCTATGGACATCTCCAAGAATGCATGGATCATGCAATCCCAAATAAATCCAAGTGCCTCTCCACCAAAGGCAAGCGTCCTGTCTGGTGGACCTCAGCCATTAACAAATTGTATAACAAAAGAAGGAAGCTACTGCACGTCAGAGCAAAATCCCATAAAGGGAAGACATCTCTGATCAATATTAGCAGAAAACTACGTTCTCTCATAAAAACATCCAAGGCCAACTTTGAGAGAAAAATCGCTAAGGACACTAAGGATAACCACAAAGCATTCTTCAGCTATGTTAGAAACCTGGGCGGAAACCCTCAGATATGCTCAGAGTTCGTTCACAACAACAAAAAATACACTGAACCCACAGATATTGCCAACATTCTGGCTGACAGGTTCAGTGCAAATTTATCCCCTCCCTCACCCGCAAAAGAAGAAATACTTATCCCAGCTGAATGTAATCTCCCTGTCATCTCATATGTCCAAGTGAGAACCGCCC
The DNA here is from genome assembly GCF_019279795.1 of Protopterus annectens. Taxonomy (NCBI): domain Eukaryota; kingdom Metazoa; phylum Chordata; order Ceratodontiformes; family Protopteridae; genus Protopterus; species Protopterus annectens. Next base: position 384,614,716 of record NC_056738.1, read on the forward strand.
TCAACAAAGCTAAAAACACAGCATCAATGGGACCTGATGGTATCCCGGGTTGCGTGCTACGTGAACTCCAAGAGGAGCTAATCCCGCACATAAAAATGCTATTTAACCTTAGCCTTACTACAGGATATGTACCTGAACACTGGCGTACAGCAACAGTGGTCCCACTCCACAAAGGGGTACCTCTACAGACCCTGGGAACTACCGCCCCATAAGCTTAACCAGCCTGGTCTGCAAAGCTATGGAAAGAATCATTATGGAACTCATAAACAGAGACATAGGGGACCTACAGACACTTGACCCCACCCAGTTCGGCTTTGTAAAGGGCAGATCCTGCCTTTTGAACCTGGTTGACTTTTGAAACAGTCACTAGAGCCATTGATGAGGGCAAAGCAGTCCATACAGCCTACCTGGACTTGGCTAAGGCCTTCGACACAATACCCCACTCAGGCATCATAGATAAGCTCAACAGCTTAACGTAAACCCTTATGTCACTAGATGGGTTGCAAACTGGCTAAAGGACAGAACCCATAAAGTTAAAATCGCTGGAGCAATGTCAGACTCAAAGCCAGTCACAAGTGGTGTCCCACAGGGATCTGTCCTGGGACCCCTCTTGTTCGGCATTTATTTCTCAGATGTTAAAGCAAACATGGGAGGGCTGTAGCTGACAAAGTTCACAGATGACCGCAAACTAGGCACCATAGTTGATACACAAGCGGACACATACATCCTACAAAAAGGCCTCACAGAAACGGACAACTGGTGCCGGAGTCACGGCCTTAAACTAAATGCCAAAAAATGTATAGTCATCCCCTTTGGGAAAAACAAAGTACCCACAAATTATCACATAGACAGCAACCCACTGAGTACGGAAAAAGTAATCAGAGACCTAGGGACCCAAGTCGACAGTGACCTCTCATTTGACACCCACGTTGCCAAAGTGGTTAGAAAAACATTCTACCTTGCACACCTCATCATGAAGGGATTCACATCCAGATCCAAGGATGTCATTGTACCCCTATACTCCTCCCTCATCAGACCCATGATTGAGTACAATGCCCCATTTGGTATGTACCTCACCTGGTATTTGCAACAGCTGGAGAGACCACAAAAGTACCTCACCAAGAGGATCAAGGGTCTCCAACATATGTCTTATTCTGCCAGATTAAAGAAACTTCAGCTCTATTCAGTAGCATACCGCCTGCTCAGAGGTGATCTCTGCCTGACGTACAAGGCCATGTCCAATCAGGATCTGATGGACATGCTCCATCTCAAAAAATCCAAATCCATCAGGACCACGAGAGCTAAAGACTTAAACCTCGGCACAAGTATGAATAGGACATGCTGGAAGGATAGATTCATAACCCAGAGGCTTCCCATGCTTTGGAACAAGATCCCAGTTCATGTTAGGCAGAGCCCCTCACTGACTCTCTTCAAGAGAAATCTTGATGAGTGGATGGGAGATCGTAAGTTTACCCCAGGGGTCACATCTGTGTCACTGCTAGACAGGGGCACAGTAAACTAATTCTATTATATAAGGGGACCTTCATTGTGTCACTACTAGACAGAGGCACAGTATTCTAAATTTATTCTGTACATTTTTGTACCATTTCATGGGGTGGCAAAAGCCACATCGCTATGGCTAGGCTTACAAATGCCCCAGGGCAGATAGCCTAGTACTAAACTATGAAACTAACTACTGTGTTTTTTCCTGGTCAAGAATTGCTAAACTTACAGCATAAGAACTTCACTTCTCACTAGGAAATACTTCTCAGCATGTACAAAAAATGTCATTGATTGAACAATAGAGATTATGGTTAAATAATGCATTTGATCAATGCCAGATCCTCTAGTCAGAGATATGAATACTGGAGATACCTTCATGTGTAAGTAAGGCTTCTCTTCTTTTGGCTTGACATCCAACCAAAGAGTATTAGCTATGAAAAGTGATGCACTGTTTTCACACACACACACACACACACACACACACACACACACACACACACACACTTGAACATGAACATGCATACACACACACACACACACACACACACACACACACACACACACACACACACACACTACAGACACATTTTTTAATTAACTATGTTACTGTATATTACACTGCATTAAAGCCTGATCACTTGTCTCTTCTTTTGGCATGACATCCAACCAAAGAGTATTGGCTATGAAAAGTGATGCACTGTTTTCACAAACACACACACACACACACACACACACACACACACACACACTTGAACATGAACATGCATACACACACACACACTACAGACACATTTTTTAATTAACTATGTTACTGTATATTACACTGCATTAAAGCCTGATCACTTGTCTCTTCTTTTGGCATGACATCCAACCAAAGAGTATTGGCTATGAAAAGTGATGCACTGTTTTCACAAACACACACACACACACACACACACACACTTGAACATGAACATGCATACACACACACACACTACAGACACATTTTTTAATTAACTATGTTACTGTATATTACACTGCATTAAAGCCTGATCACTTGTCTCTTCTTTTGGCTTGACATCCAACCAAAGAGTATTAGCTATGAAAAGTGATGCACTATTTTCACAATCACACACACACACACACACACACACACACACACACACACACACACACACACACACACACACACACAAAACCACACACAGTTGAACATGAACACACACACACACACACACACACACACACACACACACACACACACACACACACACATTTTTTTATTAACTATGTTACTGTATATTACACTGCATTAAAGCCTGGGCGACTTGTATATCTTGTCTATAAGTGGAGAAGAATTATTCACTGGCAGGGTGTTAATGTACAGGTAATGCCCAGTGAAAACAAGGTTTGCTGCTTCATGGCAGTGTATTAAACTGGAATAAAACTCGGACACAAAAAATGCAAACAACCACCAATTTTTACACTTTCAAAATGTGACTTTGCTGTTTAGTAAGCATAAAATAATGTAAATAAAAAAATGAGTGTGTGTGTGTGTGTGTGTGTGTGTGTGTGTGTGTGTGTGTGTGTGTGTGTGTGTGTGTGTGTGTGTGTAGGGATCAAATACTTACTTAACTTATATTTTGGATATAAAATATGTCCTTCAATGCTTCGGCAAGTTTGAAACATTAGGCAAAGGAACTATTTTACATCAGAAATGTAAAAAAAAAAAATAGCAATAAAAAAATACAGAAGTTTGACCAATAGCCCAATCTCTTAAATGCAGCAATGCCCTCCAGAGTGAGTATTAATAGGGAATGACATTCAGTGTCTTTCCTGGGTGAGAAGGCATGTCAGTTTTGGAACCATTATGTATATGTTAAGTTACAAGTTTACTTAATAAACCATCACAGTAGTATGGAAGCGCTTGTTAATAACAGTAAATGCAGTCCCAACATTAATGTTTATCAAATACCATCTTTGAAGTTTACGATACTCAGACCATGAAATATGTTGTATGTTTTCTTTAGGTTAATTCATATAGGAGAACTGAAAAATTATGTTAGGATCGTGGGCTCTGCTATCTTTCATGCAAGTCTGATATACAACAGTGTATCTCATAAACTATTCACTTATTTATAACTTCCACTTCTGTTTTGGTACTACAAGTATTTCAAGGCTACAGAACTGGCCAAAAGTAATTCTTGCAATGGTAGTTAGAGGGAGGAAGTTTCTGCGATATTTTTTATTTTTCTGACATTATACAGAATTGTTGACAACTGTTAAATGGAACCACATGTAGTAAATGTATTAAATAATGGGAAATGTCATTCATTTGTTTAAAGTGTCTATGTACTGTTGAGGAACTTAACATTTGCATATGGATACTTGCTGGCTTAAGTGCCATGTGACACCCCCCTCCCCCCAGAATCCCTAATTATGGTAACAATTTCTTAATAAGAAACATAACATGTTTTTCTTTCTAGATGATCGTTGCCTCGTGCCTTCCATTCAGGAATATTCTGAGTAGGACACAGCTTCTTTGCCTGTCTGGGAATTTCACCAGAGATCAGGAGGGGCCATCATGCAGGCAACCAGTGAGGATACTTAGTGTCCATCCCGGCTGTAATGAAATAGGTTATGAACTAGCACCATGGAACAAGTGATCTGCATCATACAGAGATTTGCAATGCTTTCTCAACATGGGTTCGTGCTCCTCTATATACATTATCAAGGCTGCCACCTATTGGTGACTTAGGGAGCCTGTTACTTACCCACAGGCTACACATTAACATCCCAAGCCCTCTTCCTAGGAGAGCAATGCTGCATGCTGGTGGCTTTGTCGTGTCCTTCACTAGGATGACCATGGGCATCATCTTCTCGCAACACCACCAATCAGTGAGCCAGTAATCACCTTAGGTCTCCTGAGTCATATTCAGGGCTTTATCTTTCTATGTCATCATTGCTGCTTAAAAATAATACATTTTTGGTAAGGATGCACTAATTTCAAATAGAAGAAGTTGCATATTCAGGATAATGCAGAAACAAATAAGACAGGACTTTGCATTCTAGTTTCTGGGTTTTGTGGTGTGAAAGATGTGCTGATGTTTTATATACTAAATCATGGAATAATGAAGGGGTAGTCAAGGGTGTCTTTTATTTATTTTCAAAACAAGGAAAGCTGTTTTCAAAACTAGGTATAGGTTTATTGCAGGGCTAGTATTAATTACTACCTGAGGGAGTGCAGAGCCTTTTCCACAAAAGAACTGTAAAAGAAAGAATAAATGTATTTGTATTTTGTTTATTTTCCTATTGGAGACTGATATAGCCAGGTTGTGCTGTCTAACTACAAATGTTAATTTCTAAAACATGGCTGAGTTGGAAGATGAGGTAGGTAAATCTGATTCACTGGTAAAAAATGTAAGTCTATTAAAGCCTATTGATATAGATAATTGCAAGCGTAACAAAAACTTGGCATGCTTATGGCTAAGGGTTGGAATCTGGATTTACAGAGTGTGTGTGTGTGTGTGTGTGTGTGTGTGTGTGTGTGTGTGTGTGTGTGTGTGTGTGTGTGTGTGTGTGTGTGTGTCTGTGTGTGTGTGTGTGTGTGTGTGTGTGTGTGTGTGTGTGTGTGTGTGTGTGTGTAAAGGAAAGGTAGAGACAAGGAGAAGGTATTTTATATCTGGAGCAGTATAGTATTTGTCATGGGGAAATTAATATTGATTAGTAGATAATATGTGGCAGGACAAAAAACAGGACTTTCTTATGGGTGGTTATGTCAACAGGCTATCAGATGCGAGAATAAATGCTAGATGTGCCGCACTCAGGACTTGATTAAGAAACAGATAGAAAACCCTTCTGCTAGTTTTGCAGAATGGACTAATGCAGTGAACTGCTATGGAGTCTTATTTTGTAGTTCTTTGTTTAAATACCTTAGTATGCATTTGCCTATTATTTGAGTGTATGTCATTTAATTTGATAACACTCTCAAATTATTCCTGAAGAAAGCCAACTGTGCCATGTAAATTTAGGTAGTTAACATATAAATAAGTTAATCCTTATGTCACATAATGATTAGAGAATGAAGTTCAGTCTATTTGTGGATGTCAGTTATAAGAAGATACAGAATTTCGGAACTCCCCAACTCACTCTGTCCGTTCACTATTTCTTCTCCTGTCTCACACCCACTACCTTGCCCCCACCACAGCCAATCTACATTTCATTACTGCACTTATCCTGTCTTAGAATTCTGTCCACACACCAGGTACTTGAACTAGTTTTTCATTTACTGACACTGCAATACAGCATAAAGGGAGTGCTGCACATATGAGGTGCAGTCCTTCAGATGAGACATTAAACTTGGGTTGGTGGTAGTGGCTCATGATACTTATGAAAAAGTGTTTGTGAGTTTTATTAAAACAATACATAACAATTCAATTAAAATAAAATTCAACTCAACAAAAATAAATCTATTTACTTAAAAAGGAAATTATAGATGTAATATTTCTTGCCCAGTTTCAGTTATGCACAAGCATTTTAGAATTTGCTTGACCACACTTCATTATTCCATGATTTAGTATTTAAAACATCAACAAATCTTTCCCACTACAACACCCATAAGCTATAAATGAAAATCTTAACTATCTTATTTGTTTCTGTGTTATCCTTATTATAGGTTTATAGCCATGCATTCCAAATCTCTGACACCTTCTAGTACCCTTGATAAGTGTAAGCAGGGGCTTAGGAAATTAAACATTTTCAAGTAGGGGCCTGGGAGATCAGCCATTTACAGGGTGCCTGTGTCTATTAGAGACATAGCTACCAAACCAGGGATGAATTTCCTGATGTTCTTTGTCTCACATTGCTGCAGTCATAACCTGTGGGTAGTCCGCTGTCCTCGATCGGCCCGAATACCAAAGAGCTGGGCTGGCGTCGGTCATTGTCGCCTAGAGCTGACGTCAGTACGTCGTAGTACATAAGCGCATGACCAACACCATATCCTCAGTCTTTCTTGCCGCGTGGACCGAAGCAGAAGCAGCATTTGCAAGTGCCATTCGGCGTTCTGAAATTTTCATTTATCGAGTTTCAGACCGAAGACCAAGTTGGGCTAAGTACCCCGTTGGGGAAATCTTTGTCTTTTCTTGCCTCAGTTATCCGGATGTCAGAAAAAGTTAATAATTGCATTTCTTGTGGGAAACAGATACCTCATAAGGATTTTCATTCTTTCTGTATTCCTTGCTTAGGGCCTGAGCACGACGTGGTCGGGTGTCGCTTTTGTGCTAGATTTAACAAGTGCACCATTAAACGGAGATTAGACTGTGCCAGGCTTGTTTTCGGTAAAAGGTGTAACTATAACATGCCGTCAGATCCTCCGACGCCCGCTACCGCTAAAAAGCGTAAAGATAGATCTTTGAAGTCTAAACCGGATGAGTCGTCCATTGCGGACGCCAGTTCTATGGAGCCTCCGGTTGAATCTGTGGATCCTGCCGAGGGTTCGGCTGAATCCCATGGGGAACCTTTACTTTTACAGGAGTTGGCCTCTCAGGAGTTAGGCCCGGCTGAAGGTGCTTCTCAGGTGTCTGTAGTTCCATCTTTACAGAAGGTTATTAGGCCTTCTACTTCAGTGGCTAAAGCCCATGCTAAGGCCAAACCTTGTCATGTTGACCCTGGTCATAGTTCTAGCTCTCCAGCCCCTGTTCCTAAAAAGCATATGTTAAAAATGGCTGAGGACTTGATTACTTTGATCAGGGGTTCTATGCCCCCCCCCAGAGAAGAGGCCTAGGGTTGAGGCAGATTTAGAGGGGATGGATCATTCCTCAGACTACTCTGATTCCTCAGCTGAAGAAATTCAGGAATTCCCTTCTTATTTAGATTCGGATGCAGAGGACTCCTGTCCTTCTGCTTCTCCTCCAGAGGATTTTTCTTTTTCTGAGACTTTACATTCCATGAGGGAGCATTTCAAGTGGGAAGGTCAGGATTTTTCGGATTCTCGGAAACTGCTCAGGGAATTTTTGTTTCTGCCACAGCATAGGCCCTTGGCTATTCCTCCTGTCTTAGTTGTTCAGGATGTTTTTCTGAATCTTCCCTTAATCCTGATTCTTTACCTCCTGCCCCTGTTAAGCCAGACAGATATTATAGAGTTCCAGAAGCACATAAGTATTTGTACAAGAGTCCTAGAGCTGATCCGGAAACTATTACTCAAGGTCCGAAGGGTATTAGGGCTTCTGTGGCTAAGAATCCAGTTCCTTTGGATAAAGATTCTAGAGCTTTAGATAGATGGGGGAAAAAAGTGTACACCTCCTCTACGTTAGCTATGAGGGCGTTGAATTGCCAATTTCATATGCTGAAGTATCAGAACTTTTTGTTAGGACAATTGCAATCTAATGTGGATGCTTTATCTGAGGGTATAGAGTGTAAGGAGCTCCAGGAGTTGGTTCATGCGTCAGATCAAGTTGGCAAGCATTCTTTGCAATGTGGTTTCAATGCTCTTCAGGCTGCATCCAGGGTGGCTGCTACAGGTTCAGTTATTCGTAGACATGCCTGGCTTAAGGATCAAAATTTGTCACAGCATGTTAAGGCTCGGATTTTGGATGCTCCTCTTCAATCTGAAGTACTTTTTGGTCCTTCTGTGGAACCAGTTTTGAAAAAGATGGAAGATAAGGCTAAGTCTATGCAGACGGTCAAAGATTTTATGCAGGTGCAGCCCCCTAAGTTTAGTAGGAATTGGCCTGCTAGAGGATGGTCTTTTCCTTCTTCGGATTATCAGTCTAAGGGCAGGTCTAGGCGTGGTAGAGGCAGAGCTCACGCTCAGGGTTCTTTCAGACCTAGGACTTGGAGTTCTCCTGCACAGTCTTCTGGTGAAGGCAGGGGTCAGCCTTTTCGTAAACAGACCCAATGACCTGTATCTTCGCTGCCAGACCCTTCTCTACTGGCAGCTCCTCTAGGAGGAAAGTTGGGACTTTTCAAACAAAACTGGCATTTGGTCACCCAGGACAAATGGGTGTTGGATATAATAAATCATGGGTACAAGTTTTATTTTCACACTTTTCCTCCTTTCAAAGGCATGCCGGATGTGCCTCCTCAGCAAAGGATGGAGGCTCAGGAGCAAATTTCTTTACTTTTACAGATGGGGGCAATTCAGGTGGTCCCTCCGTCAGAAGTAGGCCTAGGTTTTTATTCCCGTCTATTCCTATTGCCAAAGAAAGGAAACACTTGGAGGCCAATTCTGGATTTGTCCATTCTCAATACCTACCTAGACATTCCAAAGTTCAAGATGTTAACATTACAGCAACTTCTGCGTATGCTGGGCGAAGATCACTGGATGGTAACCCTGGATCTCAAAGAGGCCTATCTTCACATCCCTATCAGGCCCAGCTGCAGGAGATTCCTGAGATTTCGGGCTGGTACTTCTCATTATCAGTTCTCTGCATTGCCCTTTGGTTTATCTACTGGGCCCAGAGTATTCACAAAAGTTCTGGCTCCTGTAATTGCTTTTTTCAGACAGAGAGGAATACAAATTTATCCTTATCTGGACGATTGCCTGATTCTTGCTCAAAACAAAGACAAGTTACTACAACATCTCCAGTATGTAATGGCAGTTTTAAGGTGCCTAGGGTATTCTGTGAACGAAATAAAGTCCAGTCTAGTGCCCTCTCAGGACATGTGCTTTCTGGGTGTGAGACTGAATACAGCTTCTCAGATGGCATTTCTGACCCCGGACAAACAAAGAACTCTTCATCTATACTTCCAGCAGTTATCAGTAATGTCCAGGCTGACTGCAAGGACAGTCCTTCAAGCCTTGGGGTTCATGGCATCTTGCATTCTAGTACTTCCCAATGCCAAACTGCATATGAGGAAGCTACAATGGTATCTCAAAAGTGTGTGGACTCAACACTGCCACGGTTTGGACACTGTCATTCGGATTATACCTTGCATCCAGAAGGAATTCTTGTGGTGGGCTCAGGAATGTCACCTAAACAAGGGACTCTCTGTGACCCGACCAGAGGCGAGTCAGATACTAACGACGGATGCCTCGGACTTGGCTTGGGGAGCACACTTCAATGGGAAATGGATACAAGACATGTGGCCTCACAAACTACTACATTTGCATATCAACATGAAGGAGATGTTAGCAGTCCAATTTGCTTTGATGGCTTTCAAGGTCCTACTTCAGCCGGGACAGGTGTTGATTCAAACAGACAACACAACAGTCATGTGGTACATCAACAAGCAGGGGGGAACCCATTCCTACCCTCTTTGCAGACAAGCAATGATTTTGTGGGAGACTGCTCTGAGTTTGCAAATCAATCTTCAAGCATGGTTTCTGCCAGGAGCACAGAACTCCGTAGCAGATGTATTGAGCAGGCAAATTGTGGATCCCCACGAGTGGAAACTGGATCCTCAGGTATTCAAACAATTGACCGTGGCTTGGGGAACTCCAGACATAGATCTGTTCGCTTCTCCACTGAATTTTCAACTGCCAAAATTTTGCACAAAGATGTTCCATCCAAATGCTTGGAAAGTGGATGCTCTATCTTTCAGTTGGAACAACCTTCACATTTATGCTTTTCCTCCTCTGCCTCTTCTTCCCAAGGTACTCTTGAAAGTCAGGCGGGACAAGCCTTGCATGATTCTAATAGCACCAGATTGGCCACGTCAGCATTGGTATCCTCTGCTGAGGAGTTTAATTCAGGAGCCTCCTTGGCTTCTGCCACAGGTTCCTCATTTGTTATCCCAGTCAAACAATCATTTTCTCAATGTTCGGGTGCAGTCCCTGCATCTAACAGCCTGGCGTATTCTGTGATGGAGCCGGTGGGGTCTCAGCTTCCTCAACAGGTTTCAGATGTCATTTTGGAAGCCAGGAGGCCTAGTACTAGAAAAGTTTATGCTGATAAATGGAAGACATTTTTTCTTTGGAGCACAGCAAAGGGCTTTGATGTTTCAGTGCCTAGTTTGAGTTTTGCACTACAGTATCTTACTGAATTACTGGACAAGGGTTTGTCATTCTCTTCTGTGAAGGTTCATGCTGCAGCCATTTCTGCTCACTATGATTGTGACCCTCCTTTATTTTCTCACCCTTTGTTCAAACAATTTCTTAGAGGGGCAAAGTATATAAGACCCCCACGTAGAGCTCCTACTCCTTCCTGGGATCTCAATTTTGTGTTGGAGAAGCTTACTTTACCTCCTTTTGAACCTGCAGCTACGTCTGAATTGAAGTTTTTGTCTTGGAAGACTGGTTTTTTGTTGGCCATTACTTCTGCTAGGAGGGTATCTGAATTGCAGGCACTCATGGCAGTTGAACCCTTTCTGATATTTCATAAGGATAGAGTTTCTTTGAACTAACCCTACTTTTTATGCCTAAAGTGATTTCTAATGTGGCCTTGAACCAGTCTATTCATTTGCCTACTTTTTATGCTGATCCCCAAAATAAGGGGAAAAAGTCTTGCATTCTTTGGATATCCACAGGCAGTTACGTTATTATTTGAGCAGAACTAAGGAGTTCAGACAGACTCAACAGTTATTTGTTTCTTTTGCTTTGGGTTCACAAGGGAAAGCTGTTTCAAAGCAGACTATTTCAAAATGGATTGGTCAATGTATTGCTTTTTGTTATTCTCATCATGGGAAGAATGTTCCTACTGGGATCAGACCTCATTCTACTAGGGCTACTGCCACATCTACTGCTTTTTTGAGGGGTGTAGCTACTAAGGATATTTTAGAGGCAGCTACTTGGAGTTCAGTACACACTTTTACTAAGCATTACCATCTCCCTCTTTATTCCAAGTCCAGGGCTGGGTTTGCCACTGCAGTTTTACAGGGCATGTTAGCAGCTCCTAATGCTATTTAGTTTGCCAGCCTCCCTTTTCCTTTGCTTTGGGATTCTACCCACAGGTTATGACTGCAGCAATGTGAGACGAAGAACATAGTACAGTTTTGTACCTACCATAAATGTAGATGTTCGAGGATCTACATTGCTGCAGTCCAATTATCCCTCCCTCCTTCCCCTCTATAGTTTGTGGTTGCTGTGTTTTTTTAGGATTATCTTTATTTCCACACTGGTAGTTGTTGGGCGTTTACTATTTTGGCTCTGGCCTTCTTTCATTCTTAGGCCTTCTGACATCTGGGGCAAGAAAGACTGAGGATATGGCGTCGGTCATGCTTTTATGTACTACGACGTACTGATGTCAGCTCTAGGTGACAATGACCGACGCCAGCCCAGCTCTTTGGTATTCGGGCCGATCGAGGACAGCGGACTACCCACAGGTTATGACTGCAGCAATGTAGATCCTCGAACATCTACATTTATGGTAGGTACAAAACTGTACTTTCTCCATGCAGATGTCCAAGTTACACTTGAATTGGGTTAGGGAGGAACTCTGCTTCCATGGATGGGAGCCTGTTCCGGAGAACGGGTAGTCTCTGGGATACATACATGTTTTTCCAGCAGGTCCTGTGTATATCACTGGCAAGGTTTAAGTCTTTAAAATGGGTAATTCTGGTGCTGTTTCTGTTGCAGATTTTCACGAGATTCATTAGTGTGGGGTCCGACAATGCCTTGTATGTCAGGCATACAGCTTCCCTCACCAGCTTGAAGGAGACAGAATACAGGGACAGGGCCTTGAGGTGGTCTGCATATGATGTGTTACTTACACCCTGCATTCTTTTAATGAAGAATTTCTGTGGATGTTCCAGTTGTTGGATATCCTGATTAGGTACATACAAAAGAGGGCATTGTACTCAATGATAAGTCTGATGAATGCCGAATACAGTGGAACAATGTCTTCCTTGGACCTAGATGCCATACCTTTGTTTATAAGTTGCACAACATAGAATGATTTCCTCACTACTATAGGCACATGATCGTCAAAGGTAAATTACTGTCTATATGTGTCCCCAAGTCCCTGACTACTGGGTCAGCTCTTAGGGGTATGTCGTCAATATGAAAGTTACCAGGGGTAGATGGCTTCCTGAAGGATACTATTATGCATTTCTTGGCATTTAGTTTTAGCCCATGGCTCTGAAACTGGTTATTTGTCTGTGTGAGCCCTTACCGGAGAATATTTGTATCGGTGGAGGATTCTATGACTGCTCCTAATTTAAAGTCATCTGCAGAATTAATCAACTGGAGGCCATTAACATTTGCTTTGACCTCAAAGAAGTAAATGCCAGAAAGTAGCGGTCCCAGGACCAATCCTTGATGGACTCCACTTGTGACTGGCCTCTTTGTAGTAGTGGACTCTCCACTTCTAACGTCCTGGGTCCTGTATGTGAGCTAGCTGGCAATTCACCAGGTGACATAAGGGTTCATACCTAACCTCTTGAGTTTGCCAACAGTGCCCAAGTGGGGTATTGTGTGAAATGCCTTGGCATGAATTCTACTTTTAAACACATCAGTCTCTCATTTCTCTGATAATGTTCCTTAGAAACCAGAAAACACATTACATTCTAAGAAAATAAGAGATTCTTCTACATTACATTCCTAAAATAAGCAAATATTATCAACTTTCATTTTATAATTCAGTCCAGTTTTCACATATAGCTCTTGAATGAAGAATCACCACACAAAAATTCTTATCTGAGAGACATATTGAATTGTTCTTCTTCTGTCCAAATATTTTTTTAGTCCTGTTTCCTCAAATATCTTAACAAGCATCATCTGTCTTTTCATGACAGCTATTCCTGTTCTCTGATTTTTCTTTAACCAAACTTTTCCGTAATAGCAGTTTTCCACTGTAATCATATTGAATGGGTCTTTCACGTCTGTCTTAATGTGTTTTTTTTTCATCCTAATTCAAACTCTCTGGAAAATGCTTTCTAAGCACACATATTTAGATAATTCTTTAACAAGACATATAAATCTTTTCTGAAAACTGCACATCTCTAATATTTTCATCATCTGCATAGGAGATGTATTACCAAATGCATTCAACATATAACCTAGTGCAATAATAAACAAAATATATTTTATTTTTCTTAAATGTATAAATGCCATAAGACTGTTGTGTGGACCTTGTTTAGTCCATTTTCAGGTTCACTAATATATAGACCCCCTCTTTTTTTTAAACACCTTTATTGAATTATCACTTGTGACAAAGGCAAATATACATTTATACAAAAATAATCTAACTGTATGCATCCACAACCAGCTCATTAACTGCTTTCTTAACAATAACCTCCTTTCCAGCTCTCAGCACGGCTTCAGACCTAAACCTAGTACCAGCATTGCTCTCCTAACCTTCACTAACACCGTCCATCATCTCATAAACGAAGGCCAGCTTGTCTCTTCCATCTTTCTTGATATGTCCAAAGCCTTTGACACCGTATCCCACCAGCTGCTACTTAATAAACTGTCTTCCTATGGCCTAAGTCTATCATCACTAACTTGGCTCTATAGCTATCGACAACAGGCTACAAAATGGGAAAACTCTCTTTCCCCCCTACTCCCCATCTCTGTGGGTGTACCCCAAGGTTCTATTCTAGGTCCACTTCTCTTTATCATATTCACAAACAACGTTAATTCAGCAACTCAACTTGCCTCCATTGTACAGTATGCCGATGCTGCTACACTCATCTGCTCTGCCTCCTCACCGCAGGAACTCCAGCTAAAACTGCAGTCTTCTCTTCAGGACATTGAAACTTACCTCTCTCAACACCAACTTATTTTAAATCCCAGCAAAACCAAAATTATACTTTTCAGTAACAAAATAAACAAACCTTCTCAGCTCCCTCTCTCAATCTTCTTCGCAAATGGAACCAAGATAGTCCCCACAAACCACACTAACCTGAAATTTGATATACATGTTGCCCAAACTATCAAAAAAGTCCACATCAAACTAGGCACCCTATATAGGGCCAAACCATACCCAACTCCCAACACCAGGCTAGCCACTGCTCACACACGCCTTGTATCCACCCTTCTGTATGGTTCTGTCATATTCACAAACCTTTGAAAATCAGACCTCAACAACCTAGAATCCTGTTACAATAAGATCGCTAAATTTGCCACTAATCACCCACACAGATCTCACCACTGTTCATCTCTTTCATAATTAAACTGGCTAGAGTTCCCCAACCTTTTATCACTTAATCAGCTAACCTTAGCCCATAAAATAATCTATCATCCCAGCAACTGCCCTGCTATCTCCTATTTAGTTCAACCAAGTACTAATGTTAAATCTTCCAACAAACCATTACTAAAGGTATCCAACTCCCACAACTATCATGGCGACTCCCTGTATTCACACAGAATATCCAAACTCTGGAACACTCTTTCAGACACCATAGCAAACCCTATTCACAATCAGTTCAAATCACTCCTAAAGGAACATCTTACCCATCATTGGCTGTGCTCCTGCCACTCTCCAGGTTAATTATTTTTCCCACTTCTATTACTTTTTCTCATCAGAACTTCTATCTTCCTTATGTTAATTTGTTTTTAGTTTATAAAAATACCCAGTACTTGCATTGTGTTATTGCTTATTGTACTATGATTGTATTATACTATTGATTGTATTGTATTATTGCTTGTGTGTTGTGGTGTACTACTGTGGAGCTTTTCTCTACGGGTCTCCACTGAAAACGGGCCCCTGGCCCAGTCGGACATACCCAGTTAAAAAATATAATAAATAAAATAAATAAATATTAAATTAACCTTAACAAACATTATATTTCACATATATTGCTATGTATCTTATAACCTAAGCCCCCATCTTGGTAGGCTTTAACCAAGGTTCTCCCCTGAAAAGAAGCCAAAAGCTTTGAGGAACTAACCCAGTTAACAAAGGATAAATAAATAAAATAAACAAAAGATCCCAATTCAATAAGAATACTATTCTCATATAGTTGTTAAAAGAAAGGAAATTTGTCCAGAAGTATATCATTTTACCAAACAAAAGATTTAAGTAAACTTCTAATAAATAAGAATGGAAATTTCTTCCTCATTCTAATCACGCCCCTTATTTCTCCACAATCTTCATCCCAGCCATATCTAATTACTTTAGTATCCTCAAATTTGAAACATACAAGCTCAGTTTGTTCAGAATTGAAATAATATCTCCTACTATGTAACTTATCTTCCAGAAACCTTATCCATCCATCCATCCACACCCTTTTTTCCATTTTTGTACATGGGGTTGGGGTGTCATTTCATCAGTGACAGTCATCTAGAGCCAAGGTTTACACCACCAGGGGGCTAGCCTGACACAGTAGTTCATCCACACCACACACTCACAGAACGTGTACATATATTGTTATTAAAGTAAAACCATCTTCACAAAATAACTCATTTAAACTCTAAAACATCTATGTAACCAACTTTTCTTCCCTCACTACTCACAAAAATAAAAAATAAAACCATCAATGTAATTAGATATAATTGGAATAATGTAATTCAGTCCTTTGTCCCACTCCTATCCTACTGTCAGTGTATCCAATTGTATAACCAGGGTATTCATAACTGAATTATAACATACAGGGTTAAGAGCACACCTCTGCCTCACTCCATCATTCATATTTGTTTACCTGTGGTACATTGTACCCCCCTCCCCCACAGATTTATATAATTCTTTAACAAGGCATATAAATATTTTCTGAAACTGCACATCTATAATATTTTCATCATCTGCATAGGAGACACATTACCAAATGAATTCAACATATATAACGTAGTGTTAATTTTCCTTTACCAGGCAATATAATGTCCTAAACAACTTCTCTCTCTTAACATTTCCTGATTTTTTTCCTTTTATTGTCCTATATACATGTTCTTCTTTTACTTTTTCATAACCTTAATTGTTAAGCTACTACTAGTCACACCTACTACCCATAGTAGTTTTCTTTCCTTCCTTGTCCGTTTTTGGAGAATTAAAACTATCCCCACATACTTTAATTGACTTGGTTAGCATATTTTGGTCTAGTTTAGCAAAGACCTCCACCCTTAAACTCTCTGTTCTTCAAGAAAAATATGTAGTGCAACCAACGATGTCTCTTCCCAAACAAATAAAGAGTCACCCTGAAATAACGAATATAATTCTTTTAGTAAGTTTCCATTCTTTTCATAACTTAATAACTACCCCATGGCACTTCTCTGGCATTAATGACTTAATGATTCTCCTACCCCACAAAGTTATTACATATTTCCCTTTCATAGTTTTAAACCTGAAACCATACAATAAACACACGCATCATCTTGTTTACCAAAGTATGATAACATACAAAATCTTCTGAAATTTTCATGCAGTTAACATTTACATTTGCATCTTGTAAATTCACTTATTTAATTTACCTTTTCAACTACTCAGCTTCTGGTTGTAGAAATAATTTTCCCAGTTGTTCTAGATTCTTCTTTCATTATTTTACCCTCCCCTGATTCCCACTCAGTTTCAAAAGCAGATATTTGTATTAACTGCAAG
This sequence comes from Protopterus annectens, assembly GCF_019279795.1. NCBI lineage: Eukaryota > Metazoa > Chordata > Ceratodontiformes > Protopteridae > Protopterus > Protopterus annectens. Next base: position 384,631,605 of record NC_056738.1, read on the forward strand.
ACTGACTGGTGTGGAATACAGCTAGCATCAAAAAGTACTTCTATAAATGTACAGAGTACACATTTGTATAAGTCTGCAGAACATAAACACTTTTAAGATGTATAATTGATATCCTGTGAGAAAGATAAACTGTTAAAACTGTATTATTCATTAAGGAACATCTTACCATGTTATTCATTCTTTCCCAAGCTGAGAAAATACACATTATAGAAATATTTCCTTATAGGTTTGCCCCAGTGGTGGCCAGCCTATGGCCTAGGGGCTGCATGTGGCCACCCAGCCTCCTTGGTATGGCCCTTTTGCCTGTCTTACCAAAATATAAAATGTGCATATATAAAGGAGTTCACATGTCTGCCATCTATCAGTTTTTGTCACAGGATTGCAATACAAAACTCTTACCATCAAGCATTTGATAGAATTAGCATGCGGGTATATCATTTTCTGTATTAAGTGATATGCAAAGCCTAGTGTGACTATCTGGGAAAACATTTATATAGTAAGCGGTTATATACAGTATTAGTCATTGTAGGGTGTTACTGCTCCTTTATTTACCCGGTTTGGTGAATTGGTCTTTAAGCTGTGTTTGTGTGTATCTAATTCTTACAATAACTCTCTCACCCAATGTATTATCTTTTAAGCAGCATGTGCATGTATCTAATTCTTACAATAGCGCTCTTGCCCCATGTACTATCTTTTAAGCAGCATGTGCATGTATCTAATTCTTACAATAACGCTCTTGCCCCATGTACTATCTTATAAGCAGCATGTGCATGTATCTAATTCTTACAATAACGCTCTTGCCCCATGTACTATCTTATAAGCAGCATGTGCATGTATCTAATTCTTACAATAACGCTCTTGCCCCATGTACTATCTTATAAGCAGCATGTGCATGTATCTAATTCTTACAATAACGCTCTCACCCAATGTACTATCTTATAAGCAGCATGTGCATGTATCTAATTCTTACAATAACGCTCTTGCCCCATGTACTATCTTATAAGCAGCATGTGCATGTATCTAATTCTTACAATAACTCTCTTGCCCCATGTACTATCTTATAAGCAGCACATGTGTATGTATCTGTTTAATTAAAAAACCCAGTCATTGTCTTATAATAACATTTAAACCCACTTCACATTGACTATTAGTTACTGTTTACTATATGCACAGGATTTGTGATTTCTAAATGTGTAATGTTCTTATTACCCTAAATTATTTTTGTAAATGCACCTTATATTTTGACAAACACTAAACACGCCAGACACTGATGACTTAATGGAGTATTATCTCTACACTTTTCCATAAGTAAAGACAATTTAGCCCATCTTTTAAGATATTATAGGGTTTATTTACTATCATTTGAATGGCATCAGTTTCCCTTTCATCAGTGATGATGGTTGTATTTAACAGGATTTTTTAAAGTTCTTGGAGAATGGCATTCGGGCATGGCTAAAGTCACAAAGTGGTCATAAGTATTCTTTAGTTATGCATGTTAGAACTGTAGTGTTGCATAAAGGCAAACGTGCAGCTAATTTGTACTTACCAGACCGCAACACTTACAAATAACAGCAATTTAGTTCAAAGCTCTTTTAACATGTAGCAGTCATAAAGACTGTGTTGTTAGTCAGCATTATTTTCTCTGTCATATCTCCACCAATAAGCTTTCTCTTTTCTATGTATTGCATGCTTTATAAAGAATAAGAAGGGCTTTATTAATAAATTCCCAAATGGAAATTCAGAACTAGAATGACTTACATTTAGCAGAAATTAATTTCATGGCTATATCTATGTACATATGTTAGATTTGGATAATTTGTCTTTGTTGTATAATCCCAGTAAGAATTTTGTAAAACTGGGGAATATGACAGTTTTATTTGCCTGAATAGTACCCATAAAGACTGAAAAAGTAGAAGGTTATGGGCATGCAGAAACCATGTAGCTGAAACACTGGTATGTCCTTAAGGGATCATTTCCATATATCCACTGGGCCTCCACTACAAAGTATTACACAGCGAAGTCTCTAGCTTAGAGGAGTCTTCCTTGGATTTTTTATGATATAATTTTGTGTGACTGGGCCAGTAATGAAATTATTGTTTTATTTAATACTGTCAGTTTTGTAAATTCCAACAACTCTGGATTGGTTTATATTTCTGAACCATTCATGTTTTGTATCTTTGAAAGTACATTCATGTTTTAAACTCCTTCCTAAACCATTTGTGTAGTCCAGATGTTGTAGGAGACATCACCAAACTTTTCCTTCTCCCTTTCTTATGTTCCCTAACGAGATATGCTTCCACTTATTCTGTTATTATACTTCTTACAAAGTCACATTAAACTGGTTTCAATTTGCTTTTTCTCCAAAACCTATCCCTATAGCATTTGGAAGTCAGTAACAATTTGAAATATTGGGACCCACTAGAGCAACTCCTGAAACAAGGACACCTAATGATTGAAAAATGGGCTTATTCTGAGATGGCCATTTCTGTGAAAATTCCCCTTTCTCCAAGGTATGGTGATTTCGGAGCTGGTATAGATAAGTTTGGGAAGTATGGGATGCTTTCTGTCTGCCAAAAAGAAGTTTAAAGGAGAAGAATGATTTTTGAGATTCACTGTTTTTCTGGGTTTTTATTCTGGTTTATCAGCACTCAGCATTTTGAGTGCTGACATTCCAATAGGGAGCCTTGGAAATCTCCTGTTATTTTATGAGGTAGACATGGGATAGGGGTATAATTTTTTTTTTTTGCAGCCCTAAAGCTAGAATAAAAGGGCCCATGAGGCCCACTGTTATAGTAAGAGTGATCACCTTTGGCAGCTTAAACCAAGAAGATTTTGAGGTTCACTTGAAATTATTTTCCATCTCTCGTTGTCTGCAGAGCAAATAGTCAGTGTCATGATGGGAAATTACTGAGTTACACATCCAAAGTTGGCCAAGGAAACGCTGATGAGGGGATTTGTATGTTACATGATCCAAAAACATGTTACATTCTCATATGAACACAAAATATTTACTTATAAGCTGACTGCATTAGCCAAATTGTGTACAGTAAGACTAACGTACTTTGTTAGGTCCAGATGTTTACTTTCTTATCATACTCCAGAGCCATGTGTCATAAATAAACCCTTAATGCATTAGAATTCATGTTCCCATTACTAAAGCTTACTCTAAGTCAGAATGTAATAGAAAAGGCTGTTATTCATCTGCAGCATGCCAAGGTTTTCCTCAAATTCACGAGCCAAAAGCTTCCTCCCAAAGCAATAGAAAGAGAACGAGAGAAAGCTAATCAAAAGCAGACTGACTTTTAACATCTCATGCATTTTAAAATGAAATAATGTCTACATTTGACATTCTAAAATAGAATTCATATGACATTTTAATCCAAAAGTATGAACACTGATTTAGACCCATTGTAATGTAAGAGCCATTGCATTTACTTTAGTTACTCACTTCCACATTACTTATCCAGCCCCCACCCCTTCTAGGTTTGCTTTCTCATCAGCACTGTTTTTGTCTTGCCAAATTTTCCATTTTTATTTTTTGTTTGTCTTTTTCCTTCTGCTGATTTTACAGTTTGGAGTCCTGAAAATGTTCCTCTTTACACGTATATATGACCTTGTCACCCACTGGCTGAATTTTCACCAACTTAGCATGGGTATATGCCTGTTAAATGAATACGCAGAACCAGAATTGCACCAACATGGATGAATGTACCAACATGCACACATACACTCTGATTCTGCAGCTACAAAGGTTCATATGCTTTCTTATGTTGCCACAAGTCTCTGTGTTACAAAATTAGATTACATGCAGGTGACTGAGCATTTCTTAACAGGTGATGAGCTACAGTTTTTAACACAACATTTTAGTGTAGCCACATTTAAGAGTGTACTAGCTTTCTACCAGGAAGCACAAGTTAAGAGAGGTTTGCCACCATTTGCACAGTAGTCAGTAGCAGAAGGACGTGCCTGCCGTCTAAGAATATGAAGCATTTTCTTTAACCTGAACATGTACTTTACAACTACATAACTGTCCAGAATTTTATTAGTGCTGATTGTGCCTCCTAACAACTTGTGCCTGGGGTAGCTGCTGTTATTTCCCCCTTAGTCCCATGGTTCTGCTGGTCAGTGTGGATAAAGGATATGTGACATTATAAATTCTTTATTTAAAGTAATGTCATAGATTAAAATGTTGCATATTATGACCATTTTGGAAGTTGAATGATAGAATGAAGCTTAAACATCTACACTCAGAATTACAGAATATATAATAAGTACTCCAGGTACTGAATCCCTTTATACTATAATATCAGACAGAGCATAAGCCATAGCTACTCACCAGAATTAGGATAGTCTAATCATGGCCTTTTCACTGAATTCCCAATCACTGAAACAAAAACACGAAAATAAAATGAAAGTGTAAATGTAGTTCAACATATGCAGTGTGGCAGTTTGTTGTTAAATATAGCTTAAGAGTTTATTCAGCCCATGTTGTACACACTGTGAGGCTGCCAGCCCAGCTAGCTAGAATTTTGTAAATAATTTTATATCATTTGTGAATATTAATATGATCCATAGGCTACAAATGTAAGAGAACTGTATGTTATGTGTGTATTAAACTGCTGGTGCAGAAGTGTGTGTTAAACTGTATGTTATGTGCTGAGCATCAAGAATGTAACCACAGTGTAACCTACTGGAAAAGAGCAGAAATGTGTATAAACTATATGCCTGTGCAAATGTATGTTTTCATGGTAGAAGTTGGAACATATAGAGTTAACTTGCAAAACTCTAAGAAAATAAGTTGAAATTGTTTATGACTGTGCTATAAAGTTAGTTAATGAAAAGAGACAGGATGTCTAGAGCTAGGAGTTTTTTCTGCTGTCTAAAAACAGAAATAATTACAGGTTTCAAAGGTAAAAGTGTTTAACTGTTTTATAACTTCCAGTTCCAGGCAAACTTCTGAGAGGTAAGTATTTTTTACACAGAGGTACTAAATTTTAAGTTTCTGTTAGCCTGGGAACTGAAGGCAGAGGTGAAAAGAATGATGTAATATGAGATAACCAAGCAGTAATGTTTGATAGTAATTTAAGAACTATATCAGAGAGTGAGTCTGTGCATTTTGTATTTGTCTTTGGATCTGACATCTTCTCATCAGCACTTGTCTTCCTCTGTAAGTAAGTCATTTAGGGCATAGTATCTCTTAGATATAGATAGGAATACAGTAAAGATTAGTTTAGATGTTTTTCTGTATTTATTTGAGACTGTCCTACAATGTTGTTTTGAATTATTTCCTGTGATTCTGAACTCTGTTGTCACTGTGTTGAGTTATTGAGTATTGTCTTGTGCTTTTATTATTTATTATTAAATATATTTAAACATTTTAATTGTGGCTGGTTTGTTTAGTGATATTTAAGCTCTTAGAGTACTTGCATATATATTTGGTGACACTGTGTAGGCCATTCCTAAATAGCCTTAAAAGTTTTGGTCACACTTACCATTTAGATAATAGTAACATTACACAGTACAATTGTCACCCTTTGGGAAGGGCCTTATACTAGCTAATAAAGAGTGGTTGGTGGCAGCTGGTACTACCTTATAGTCTGGGCAGAAGGGGGCATAGCTAGTGAACCTGTGCCAGCCTTCCTCAGGAGTGTTTGTGTGTTTGTATATAAATTAAGTCTCAAAGTGTGTGTGTGTGAGTGTGTGTGTGTGTGTGTGTGTGTGTGTGTGTGTGTGTGTGTGTGTGTGTGTGTGTGTGTGTGTGTGTCAGTCAACCACTTGGACACAAAGCACTGGTTGGACAGAGAGTGTGCTGGAGGTTTTGGCTTCACCACTCGATTGAGATCTTAACCCTATAGCTGTGTCAGTGGGGAGTCTTATTGGTGATTTGGAGAGAGAGGGAGAAACCAGCCCTGATTGACCTTGATCTCCTTGTGCTCTTAAGGGAAGTTGTACTTTACTGCGTGTGTACTTGTCATCTTCCCAATGTGCACGTCCCTTACTGGTGCTAGTGGTGAGGTCTGAGGCTCCTTGATTATTGGTCCAGTGCACGGGTACCACATATTAATTGTTTGGCAGTGGTGAGATAGTCACTTCACATATTAATTGGTTGATAGTGGTGAGTTAGCCACATCACATATTAATTAGCTTGTAGTCGTGTGGATATTGAATTCCTGTAGCTTGTGTAGAGTGATCACTGAAGGTGTTTGCACTCTTAATCAGCCATGCACTGAACATTCAGAGATCATATCACAACTGTTTTATTTTTTTCGTTAGCTTAGTCAGGGAGAGCAGGCAAGCATGTCAGCAGAGGTGTATGGCAAGCTGACAAGGAGCCAGTTGGCTGAGATGTGCCAGGCTAAAGGACTGGTGCATGCCAACCCAACTAAAGCAGACATGATTGCAGCTTTAGTCACAGCTGCATCAGAGAATAGCAACCAGGAGGACAATCAAACTGGCCATGGATATGAACAACTCTCAGAAAATGGACAGCTCAGCCTTTCCACAGAGGACTTAAAAATCCATCTGGAGTTAAAGAGACTTGAGTTGGTGGCCAAGCATTTGGAAAAAGAAGCAGCAGAGAGACTGAGGCATCTAGAGACTGGGGAAAGTGAGAAACTGTGATGCCTGGATACTGAGGAGAAGGAGAGGCAGAGGCAACATGAAAAGGAGATGCTGACTCTTTGTCAGTGTCATGGAGGTAATAGGGGAGGAAGTAACCAAACCACAGAAGCAACAAAGGTCAGTAAACTTCTTCCACAATTTACAGAGGGGGATAATTTTGATAGTTTCAGTCATATATTTGAGAGGGTATGTAGACTGTATGGTGTTGACCAAGGGCTCTAGGTACAGTTCCTCACCCCCTTACTTCATGGTAAAGCTGTAACTATACTGTACAAACTATCTGATACTGACTGTTTAAATTATAATGTTGTAAAGAACTGTTTGCTAGAATTTTTTCAGATAGCACCTGAAGCTTATAGGAAACTTTTTCGTGAGCATAGACACAAAGCAGATGAAAGTGTGTGTGAATATGTTGCTGAACTAAGCACTTATTTTCATAGGTGGGTGAGTGGATGTCAGATCACCACTTTTGAAGGGCTGACAGACCATTTGGTGAGGGAGCAAGCCATTAGCACTTTGCCTACGGAAATGAGAATGTGGGTAGCTGATAGACAATACCTTACTGTAGATGAGTTGGGGAAGAAGGGAGACCTATACCTAGCAAGCAGGGCATCACTGCACAGGAAAGGGACACCCAGTGCTGCTCATGGGTCCAAGAGAACCCATGGTGGGCAGCCCATCCTGCCCTAACAGAATCCGCCAGTAGCAGGGGAAGCCACTTGTCCAGGTACATGTCCAGGACCTAGGGTTAAATGTTTTAAATGCAACCAGTAGGGTCATGTAGCATATAGATGCCCACAGAGGCAAGGTGGGAAACAAAAGGTGGGACAGCCAGAAAGTGGGAATGACAAAATGCCAACAGTAGGTTGTCTTGAGACAACTAGGGTACCAAACTACCACAAGAGGTTGTATCATATTTTAATGACTGGGAAAGAGGCCATTGCTAAGAGAGACACAGCCTCTGAACCAACCATTGTAAAGCCTGCAATGGTTACAAAGGAGCACTACTTTCTTGGGCAGTCTACTCCAGTCAGAGCTTTATGAGGGACCCTATTCCAAATACCTTTGGCTGGGGGTTCACCTTGACTGGAAGGGTGGAAAAGGAAGCCAACAAGAAGGGGTGTTTGAGGATATCCCTGCAGATGTCCTGATAGGGAATGATTTTGATAATGCAGTACCATGTGCTCATGCAGTTACATGCAGTCAGGCTTGGAGACAAGCATGTGTATCTGGTAACTGGGAGGAGACCCAGACAGACCGCACACTTGCAGCCAGAACTGGTGAGGTGGTTACTTCAGGGAGGGAGCTACCCTGTAGCAGTGAGACTGAAGGTGAGCCACAGCTGCTTCTGGGTACTGATGTCCCCTTGGACAGAGTGACTGCAAGAGCAGTGGTAATTAGCAGTACCCAGGCTGACAGTGAGGCACCACTGTCAGAAGATTCCAGGCTTGCTGTGGAAGAGAAGCTGGGAAGGGGTACAAAGGGAGAGCTGAGAGAGGCTCAGCTCTCAGACCCTACATTACAAGGTCTGAGGGAGGTAGCTAGTGAGGCACCTGATTCTCAAGAGAAGGAAGAATCTGTATGCTGGGACAAAGGGTTACTGTATAGAGAGTGGACTCCTGAGGGAGGGCTAGAGGGTGAGAGAATACAGCAGTTGATAGTGCCCAGAGCCTACCATCTGGCACTTCTAGCCATAGCTCATGATATTCCCTTTGCAGGTCATATGGACATAAAATGTACAAAGAGACATATTATGCAGAACTTCTATTGGCCTGGGATTTCCAGAGATGTAACAGGGTACTGCAGGACCTGTGAGCAGTGTCAAAAGATAGGCAAGGCAGGAGACAATGTGAAAGCTCCTTTGATCTTGTTGCCTGTGATTGAGGAGCCATTTCAGAGCATAGCTATAGATATTGTGGGGCCTCTGAGTATCCCAAGTTCCACAGGGAAAAGATATATCCTAGTGGTAGTAGATTATGCTACCAGATACCCTGAGTCAGTGGTTCTGTCCTCCACTGAGGTGGAAAAGGTGGCAAATGCTTTGTTAGAGATTTTCAGAAGGGTAGGTTTCCCAAAGGAAATACTGACTGTCACAGGTGCCAATTTCATGTCAGACCTGCTGGCTTGTGTGTGGAAGTACTGTGGGGTGAAGCACCTACAGACCACTCCCTACCATCACCAGACTAATGGTCTTGTTGTGAGGTTAAACTCTACACTCAAGACTATGCTGCAGACATTTGCATACCAGTTTAGGAGGGACTGGGACTAATATTTGCCCCATCTGTTGTTTGCTTACAGAAGGGTTCCCCAGGAATCCACAGGTTTTTCACCCTTTGAGCTGTTGTATAGGCATATGGTGAGGGGACCTCTAGATCTCATTCGAGATGTATGGGAGGGTGAGTGTGACTCCCACAAGGAGTCTGTTGTGGCATATGTCTTAAATCTCAGGCCAAGGCTCAGAGAACTCATGGGCTTGGCCCAGGGGAACCTGGTAGAAGCCCAACAGCAGAAAAAGGTCTGGTATGACAGGAATGCTCAAGCTAGAGAGTATGCTGTGGGGCAGCAGGTAATGGTTCTCATTCCTGTCAGACACAACAAACTGCAGGCAGCTTGGGAGGGACCTTACAAGGTGGTAAGGAAAGTCAGTGATGTTAACTACATGGTTGAACTGCTAGGCAGGAGGCAGGGGCACAAATTGTACCATGTTAACATGATGAAACCTTACCATGATAGGGAGGCCCTTGTGCTGAGTAGTTGCAGTGGATTGTAGGAGGAGTCTGAGGGGGATCTGGTGATTGATCTCCTTAGTGAGGCTCAGATTGACACGTCAGTGGAAGGGATAGCAGTGTCCCAGCAGCTATCCCCTACCCAGGTTTGAGAAATCCAAGCAGTGTGCAGCACCATGCGGATACAGGACCATGAAGGCCTATTAAGCAGACCCCTTATAGGGTGCCTGAGATAGTCAAACAGACTCTGAGGGAGGAGATACAGAAAATGTTGGAACCAGAGATAATTCAGGAGTCCAGCAGTCCCCAGGCCTTCCCAGTGGTGCTGGTGCTAAAGAAGGATGGCAGCATCAGGTTCTCTGTGGACTACAGGAAATTAAATAGTTACACAGAGTCATATGCTTACCCTATGCCTAGGACATATGAAGCCCTAGAGCAACTGGGTGAGGCTAAGTATCTTACCACCATTGATCTTACCAAGGGTTACTGGCAGGTGCCCTTGACTCTCAGTTCTTGAGAGAGGTTAGCCTCTGTGACTCCTTTTGGCTTGTATGAGTTCACAAACATGCCCTTTGGGATGAAAAATTCCCCAGCAACTTTCCAGATGCTGGTAGATCATATCCTAGCAGGAGTGGGAAGGTTTGCCCTTGCTTACCTAAATGATATTGCCATCTACAGTCATTCCTGACAAGAGCACTGTCAACATGTTAGGGAGGTTCTGGGCAGACTACAGAGGGCAGGGTTGACCATTACGCCCAGCAAATGTCAGGTGGGTATGGCAGAGGTCTCCTACCTAGGACATAGAGTGGGGAGTGGTAAGATCAGGCCAGAGCCTGCCAAAGTGGAAGCCATTCAGGCATGGCCTGCACCTGTTATCAAAAATCAGGTGAGGTTATTTTTTGGGACAGCAGGGTACTACAGAAAGTTCGTCCCCTGTTATAGTACCATAGCTACTTCCGTCAAAGACCTGACAAGGAAAAATAGGCCAGATATGGTAGTGTGGACTCCAGCATGTGAGCAGGCATTCCAGAAGGTTAAAGGAGCTTTGGGAGGACCCCCTGTGTTAGCCAGTCCAGATTACATCAAAGAATTTGTTGTGCAGGTGGATGCTTCAAACCATGGTGTGTGGGCTGTAGTTAGCAAGGTTTCTTCAGATGGAGAAGAGAACCCAGTGGTTTATCTCAGTCATAGGCTCCAACCCAAGGTGGAATGCTATGCAGCTGTAGAAAAGGAATGCCTAGCCATAGTGTGGGCACTGCAGAAACTTCAGCCTTATCTGTATGGAAGGAAATTCACTGTAGTTACAGACCACAATCCATTAATATGGCTACATCGAGCCAGCCAACAAAATGTCAAGTTACTTAGGTGGAGCCTCGGGTTGCAAGCATATATGACAGTGCAGCACTGCAGTGAGGTTAGAAATGCCAATGCAGGTGGGCTCCCAAGACAGGGAATGGGGTAAGTTATTGCCAGATAGGTTCAACCCTCTCAAGCAACGTTTCTCAAGGGTCACTTGAAACACTAGTTTGAGATCTCGTGGGGGGGGGGGATTGTGAGACTGCCAGCCCAGCTATCTGGAATTTTGTAAATAATTCTTTGTCATTTGCGAATATTAATATGATCCACGGGCTTGTCTTACAAATGTAAGAGAAGTATATGTTATGTGTGTATTAAACTGCTGGTGCAGAAGTGTGTGTTAAACCGTATGTTATGCACTGAGCTTCAATAATGTGACCACAGTGTACCCTCCTGGAAAAGAGCAGAAATTTGTATAAACTATATGCCTTTGCAAATGTATGTTTTCATGGTAGAAGCTGGAACATACAGAGTTAACTTGCAAAACTTTAAGAAAATAAGTTGAAATTGTTTTCGACTGTGCTATTAAGTTAGTTAATGTAAAGAGATAGGATGTCAAGAGCTAGGCGTTTTACAGGTTTCAAAGGTAAAAGTGTTTAACTGTTTTACAACTCCAGTTCCAGGCAAACTTCTAAGAGATAAGTATTTTTGACACAGAGATGCTAGTTTAAGTGTCTGTTAGCCTGGGAACTGAAGGCAGAGGTGACAAAGAATGATGTAATCCGAGATAACCCAGCAGTAATGTTTAATAGTAATTTAAGCACTATCTCAGAGAGTGAGTCTGTGGATTTTGTATTTGTCTTTGGATCTAACAACATCCTCTCATCAGCACTTGTCTTGTTCTGTAGGTAAGTCATTTAGGACATAGTATCACTTAGATATAGATAAGAATACAGTAAAGATTAGTTTAGATATTTTCTGTATTTATTTGAGACTGTCCTGTAATGTTGTTTTGAATTATTCCCTGTGATTTTGAACTCTGTTGTCACTGTGTTGAGTTATTGAGTATTGTCTTGTGCTTTTATTATTTATTATTAAATATATTTAAACCTATTAATTGTGGTTGGTTTGTTTAAAGATATTTAAGCTCTTAGAGTACTTGCATATGTGTTTGCTGACACTGTATAGGCCACTCCTAAATAGCCTTAAAAGTTTTGGTCACACTTAGCATTTGGATAATAGTAACATTACACAGTAGATTTGGTCACCCTTTGGGAAGGGCCTTATAGTAGCTGATAAAGAGTGGTTGGTGGCAGCTTGTACTACCTTATAGTCTGGACAGAAGGAGGCATAACTAGTGAACCTGTACCAGCCTTCCCCAGGAGTGTGTATGTGTTTGTATATAAATCAAATCTCAAAGTGTGTGTGTGTCAGCTACTTGGGCAGGGACATGAAGCACTGGTTGGACAGAGAGAGTGCTGGAGGTTTTGGCTTTACCACTCGGCTGAGATCATAACCCTATAGCTGTGACAGTGGGGAGTCTTACTGAGGATCTGGAGAGAGGGGGGAGAAACCATCCCCAGACTGGCTGTGAGCTCTGTGTGCTCTTAATGGAAATTGTACTTTATTGTGTGTGTACTTGTCATCCTCTCAATGTGCATGTCCCTCACTGGTGCTAGTGGTGAGGATTGAGGCTCCTTGATTACTGTGCCACTGCAGGGGAGTCACACACACATGGAAGGAATTTGTGTCTAATGACAGAAAACAAGGGCACAGTAGTATTTTATTGCTAGTAGATCATAGCCACGGTCATTCATGATCTGTAAGAATGACATTTATTTTGGAAGAGGACAAAGCCTGTGCCCCCTATCCCTAGCTGAAACATCTCACAGTGCCACAGTTAAGGAAATGTTTGGATTTGCATGAAAACCAAACATTTTCTACACCCCTACAACAGTATAATCATGACACTGGAATACTTAATAATTAGGGATATAGAGGTGTAGGAAGACTCAGTCCTTATAAAAAGCAAACTTTTTATTCATCTTAACTTTTCAGTGTGCCTCATTTGCACTGTTACTTCACCTTTTTGACACAAATGCCAATTTGCTGATTTTGATTCAATAATGCAGACTTCTGCAAGTTGGGCTTGGGTCACTTGGCATGCTGTCTTTGACATTTCTGTATGCTCATTAGATTTTATCTTATTAGATTGGACATGTTTTTATTAAGAGGAAAAACACAGGTGAACCATTTATGTCAACTTGTTTGCTGTAACCATAGAGCCATATTTATAACAGTGGAGGAATTTAGAAAAGAAATAATTCATAAAATAAAAAAATAAAATAAAGCATGGGCATATGAACTGGGAGAGCAGATTAAGAATGCATAGTTAGCTTATCCTGACCTTTATGATATTTAGTGGTAAGTTGCCTATACATTTTTATTGAAATTTAAGAAAACATATCTTCTTAGTTGTAGAGACCTTAAATCCAATATTATTATTTCCATCTGCTGTTCTCTGTTCTGTATGCTGCATGAATGCCTCCATTTGGTTGCCTGATCATCAGCTGAGTCAGTGATACTTTATTGGTCAATAGTAGCCAATTGAACAAACAATTCACCATTAGTAATGCATAATTTATTCCAATATTTACCAACCTTGGAGACTATTATATGGGAGAATGGAGGGGTGCAGAAGATCATTGTGATTTGGAAGGTTAGAAAATAAAAGTTGGAACTGTCCATGCAGTTGTCTTCTTTTGCATAACTGGGCATCATTCAGTGAATCAGAGATTAGACATAATATGCCTTTGCTGCCATGTCACAGTTGTGTATGAAGACCTCAAGAAAAATCTGTTTAGAATGCAGTATATTTCCTTCATGTATTGTTCCACTGAGAACTCTGTCTGGGGTCCTCTACAGCTGTCCTCATCTAGTATGTATATGTGGAGGATATTTCATAAGTAAAGTAGCATATATTTACCATAAAAATGTCCGCCATCAACATTACATCATAATATTTAACCCACACATAATGAAACATTTATTATGTTTATTGATTTCTTATACTGGTAAAATATAACAGTTTGAAGAACATTTTCATGTAGCAGCCTAAAAGCACAGACAAACTTAAAATATTAATAAAGTCATGCAAAGCAGTATAGTAGAAATAATTAATTAAATAAAATATGTTCAAAAAATTAGCAAAGCAGAAATGTTCATTTAACTTTGACAGAGTTAGACAGTGATTAATAGGTATCATTACTCATTAAATACTAGAATAATAGCATAGCCTTAGAGCAGACTAATGTGGTTAAATGAATGAGTTATGGGGTAATAATTAACAGTTTAGGAATAATGGTATACTGTGTAAAACAGGACATTAATCAGTTCAATAATTAACAAAATATAGGATGCTAAATGGAATGCGTCTGTGTAACCAGGCATGCTTTTTCTTTTTCTGCTGGTTGCGATGAAAAGCAGTTAAGATGGACTTTTATTGTATTATTGACTACTATAGACGTTACCATACTATTGACAACACCAGACATTATTGTACTGTTAACTACAACAGAAGTTACTGTACTATTGACTACAGTAGGTTATTGTAGTGTCAACTTTGACAGAAGTTATTGTACTATTGTACTGTTGTACTATTGTAGTCAGTAGCACAACAGAGGTTATTGTATATTAAGTACAACAGATGTTATTGTACAATTGGCTACAACAGAAGTTATTGCATTGCTAACTACAACAGAAGTTATTGTACTATTGCACCATTGTAGTCAGTAGTACAGTAGAAGTTACTGTACTACTAAAGAAGTTATTGTACTGTTCAGTAAACCAGAAGTGCACATTCATAAATCAAATGGTATAAGATGGCTTGCTCTAAGGAACTCAACGTAGTATGTAACATCAACAGGGCTTGCCGGAGAGGCAGATATGTCTCACAGAGGTTACTTCCAATTCATGCAAACCAAAGCCCCTCGCTGACCCTGTTTAACTTTAAATTTGGATAATGGTATGGGAAACCACAAATTCACATTGGGAGTTTCACCTGTGTCCCTCTTGGACAGGGGCAGTAGTTGTTGACTGAGGTCTACTTCATACCTTGATATTCTTGGGAATAGGAGTTGTACTAGTCTAGTAACCTATGATCCTGTTGACTATAACAGAAATTATTGAGTGTACTGTTGACTGCAACAGAAGCTATCTGTCATACTATTGAGTATTGTACTATTGAATACAACCAAATTTATTGTGCTGTTGACTACAACAGAAGTTATTGTACTATCGTAGTCAATAATACAATAACTTCTATTGTACTGTTGTAGTCAATAGTACAACAGAAATGATTGTACTGTTGACTACTAAAGAAGTTGTATTATTGACTACAGCAGAAGTTATTGTACTAACTACAACAGAACTAATTGTACAATTAACTGTTCTACTGTTAACTTTATTGTACTATTGACTACAACAAAAGTGATTGCACTGTTGACTACAACAGAAGTGATTGTACTATTGACTACAACAGAAGTTATTGTACTAGTTACTATTATAATGTTGAATACAGCAGAAGTTATTGTATTACTGACTACAATAGAAGTTATTGTACTATTGACTATCACACAAATTATTGTTTACTGTTTACTTAAAATGTATTGTACTGTTGACAACAACAGAAGTTACTGTACTATTGACTATTGTACTGTTGACTACAACAAAAGTTTTTGTACTACTTTACTGTTATATTCAATGGTACAATAACAGAAGTTTTTGCTGTTTTGACTACAATAGAAAGTATTGTACTGTTGACTACAACAGAAGTTATTGTATTAACTATTATAGAAATTATTGTATTGTTGAGTACAATAAAATGTATTATATTATCCACTACAACAGAAGTTTTTGTACTATTGACTACAACATAAGTTGACTGTTGAACATTGTACTGTTAGCTACAACAGAAGTTATTGTACTATTGACTACAGAAGACATAATTATACTATTGGTTTCAACAGACATTATTGGACTGTTGACTACAACAGACATTATTGTACTAATGATTATAACAGAAGTTAATTGTACTATTAACTACAACAGAAGTTATTGTATTACTGACTGACTGTTGTACTGTTGACTATAACAAAAGTTATTGTACTGCTGACAACATCAGAAGTTATTGTATTATTTGACTATTATAGAAGTTACTATATTATTGACTAAAATAGAATGTATTGCACAACAGACGCTATTGTGTTATTGAGTACAACAGAAGCAACTGTACTATTGACTGTTACAGAAATTATTGTATTATTGACTACAGTAGAATTTATTGTACTATTAACTACAACAGAAGTTATAGTACTGTTGACTACAAAAGAAGTTATTGTACTGTTGTCTAAAACAGTAGTTATAATATTGACTATAACAGAAGTTATTGCACTGTTGACTACAACAGAAGTTATTGTACTGCTGACTAAAACAAAAATTTGTATTACTGACTACAAAAGAAGTTATTGTGCTATGGACTACAGTAGAAGTTATTGTACAGTTGACTACAACAGAAATTATTGCATTGTTGACCACAAAGGAAGTTGTTGTATGAGTGACTAAAACCAAAGTTATTGTGCTGTTGCCTATAGCTAATTGTACTATCAGCTGCAACCAAAGTTATTACACTGTTGACTACAGCAGACGTTATTGTATTACTGACTACAACAGATGTTATTGCAGTATTTGCTATTACAGAAATTATTGTATCATTAACTACAGAAGAATTTATTGCACTGAGGACTACAACAGAAGTTATTGTACTACTTTACTGTTGTAGTCAACAGTACAATAATTTCTGTTCTACTATTGTAGTCAGTAGTGCAATAGAAGTTATTGTACTGTTGACTACAATAGAAGTTATTGCATTGCTGACTACAAAAGAAGTTATCATACTGTTGAATATAACAGAAGTTATTACTCTATTGACTACCATTCATATTATTGTACTGTTGGATACAACAGCAGTTATTGTACTATTGACTATTGTACTGTTGACTACAGCTGAAACTATTGTACTATTGACTACAGCAGACTTTATTATACTGAGTACAACAGACATTATTGTACTGTTGACTGCAATAAAAGTTACTATACAATTGACTACAGTAGATGTTATTGCACTATTTACTATAACAGACGTTATTGTACTATTGATTACAACAAAAGTGTATTGTACAGTTAAGTACAACAGAAGTTATTGTATTATTTACTGTTGTGCTGTTGACTATAACAAATGTTATTGTACTGTTGTGCTGTTGACTATAACAAAAGTTATTGTACTGTTGACTACAGCAGAAGTTATTGTATTGTTGACAATAACAGAAATTATTGTATTATTTGACTGTCATAGAAATTACTGTATTATTGACTAAAACAAAATTTATTGTACTATAGATTACAACAAAAGGTACTGTACTTTTGAGTACAACAGAAGCAATTGTATTATAGACTGTTACAGAAATTACTGTATTATTGTATTATTGACTACAGTAGAATTTATTATACTATTGACTACAACAGATGTTATTGTACTGTTGACTGTTGCACTCTTGACTACAACAGAAGTTATTGTACTGTTGACTACAACAAAAGTTTTAGCATCGACTACAATAGAAGTTATTGTACTATTGTAGTCAGTACTACAATAACTTCTGTTGTACTATTGTAATCAATAATGCAATAGAAGTTATTGTACTATTGGCTACAATACATGTTATTGTACTGTTGATTACAAAAGAACTTACTGTACTGTTGACTACAACAGAAGTTATTGTACTATATTGACTACAACAGAAGCTATCATTCCATTATTATACTGTTGAGCACTACAGAAGTAATTGTACTGTTGACTACAATAGAAGCTATTCTGTTATTGACTACAACAGACGTTATTGTACTATTGACTACAACAGAAGTATACTTCACAGTGATGCACTGTATATTGTATAACCACATAAGAAAGTGTCATTGCCCAGCAGAGCCACTGTCCTGCTACACCTGATTCTGTAAACAATTTGTCAATATCTGAAGGAAACAAAAAAACACATCTGGTTTTCTAGTGGTTGACAGTGCCTTTTGTATGAAAACATAATTAACAGAAATGTGACATTCATCCCTTCAGCCTAGTATTCACTGGAACCCTCAAGTATCTCTCTACCACATCTAGAGGTGAATACCATGCTTTAGATTTCATTATGTAGTCTACTCCATGCAGTTCTCTATACTGTAGCGTTGGGAAGTTGTGTGCCCAACAGGTATAACCAACTATTCATCTCATAGAATCACTGCAGCATTCTTGCAATCTGTAAGTTATAAAAGCAGTCCACACCCCTTGTTTGCCCCTTTTAAGACTAACTCTTCAGGGGTGTGCTGAAAATGCAGCCTTCTGTTCTGTGGATTTGCTGATGCAACTAACCCATAACCAATGGTCTTATCTATTCTTGATTTTGCCAAATGTCCCTGATTCTGAGTCATATTTTTCCTCTGTCATTTTGATTTTTTGTTAAATCACTGAGGATTATAGACAGTAAGTAATGCCAGTCAGTAGAGTTTCATCCACCTTATTCTTCAGAAAATGCATGTTAATGTTGACTTTCTAAGTCAAGTAGTGCAGTATTTAAAAATTGTCCCTGATTTTGGCCCTCTGGCTTTCATTATTTTTAACTTTGTCCATAATTATTGAGAAAGTAGGGTTCACAAATAAATATGCATGCTTATCCAATCAGATTAAAAAAATCAATTAATACATATTAATTAGACAGCCAACCAAAAAAATACAAAGAACAACAGTGGTACCTAGCTCATGTAAAAGCCACTCAGGGTAGTTTCTTTGCTTAAACATATTTTTCATGCTGTTAAGTACCACTCAAAAAATGTTTTCCTTGGTAACCAACCTAGATAGTCTAATCATCTGTGCTTTTACTAAATTCTGTTTTTGCCAAAAAGGATGGTTGCTATGATAGTGAAGGAAACTATTATAAAGAATTTAGTTTGTATTTTTTTTTCAGTTATCCTGAACAAAATGTATTTTATATTATTTGTTTTTATACAACATAAGTTTAATACTCTTGTATTTAATATTGCCATTTGTATTTTTGGTTGGCTGTCTTAATTAATGTGTATTAATTGATTTTTTAATCTGATTGGATAAGCATGTGCATTTTTTGTGTACCCTACTGGGTCTTCTGAATCTTGTGAAACTCAGTATTGTTATTAAAGGAATGAAAATGCTTATTCATTTATTTTCTGTACATGTTACTTTTATTTTTCACTTGGCACTCATCTTTTTGTGTTGTGGTTATTGAATTTCAGTTACATTTTGTGATTTTTTTTTTTTAAGTCTTGAAAAAAGAAGTTGAGAGATATGCCCATAAAACTATAAACATTAAAACTGTTGTCCTTCATGATGGTAAATCCTCAGCGTTATGTTAAAAAGTTTGATTCCAGTGTGATACTTTGTGGTGTTTTTCTACCTTATGGACAGCACTCCAGCATTACTTACCATTTCATTCATTTCAAGTGAAATTAGGCTATTACTTAGTCTATCAGATTTGCCTGAGTGTTAACTGCATACCAAATAGATTATCCATATATTTTGCTTTGCTAACACATAGTGTCAGAATGCATACCTCCTGAACAAGTATGCTGTACAGTGCTAAATCATTTAGTACATAACAGATAAGTTGCTGATTGTGTTGGGCAGGGTGGATTAAGAATGAGGTGAATCTATGTTCTGCTTCTGTTGTAATGATTCACTAATACCAACTGGCACTTAACTAAACCAGAACCTTGCAGCTTTCTCCTTGGATTCATTCACCAGAAGACACAAATGTTATTTACACTCTTTCAGCTAAAATATGGACTACCCATTTTCACATCAGCCTCCAAGAAAAATTCCAGTACACTCCAAACAATTGCCAACAGCATCTTTTGATTCATTACAAGCCCAACTGTCTGTGTGCAAAACTGTGTTACCCTAGAAAAAGACCTGCTGTTAGGATCCCACCTCTACAGACTACTCCAGTGCCAGACATTTACTCTCTCGGTAGCTAAACTTCATAAATAAACCTCATAGAACCTGTGACGCTACTCACAAGCCACACCAGCTCTCATTATCCTTAGAACCAATCTCCAAAGCAGTGCACGTGCATTCTCCTCACAGGCATTTACTCTTTGGAAAGCTCTCCCCATCGACCTAAAGAAAATCAACACTTACTCCAAATTCAGACTCCAACTTAGAAAGCACTTCATCCAAGCCAAATGTTGCTGTTTCATTCAACACAGGACATATCACCTGACACACTATCCCTTTTTGTCTCCTTTCCTCCTCTATGCTTCTCTCACAGCATTGCTGAAGGTTGGCCCACTTTAAAAACTAATGTAAATATTGTACATTATACTCTGTTTACTTTAATTTGCAAATGCAGTCCTTCTTAAACTAATCTGAACTACTTTGCCATTGCTTAAACTTCTCACTTTTATATTTGTAAAATTTTGTATTTCAGTCGGACTGAGGCTGGCATTGATCAATATTGATCAATATTGATGAGTGCACGTTAGATAAAGGATAGTAAGACTCTATAATCACCACCTCACTTGTGGCAGGCTGGCAGTGTAACAGAGTGGGTTAAAGGCTATGTGCTGCTGATGGGTTTTGTTCCTGTAGTCCTGGGTTTGACTCCTTCACTTTCCACCTCTGTATTGTTTGACTTTGAGCAAACAGTTTAACCAGACCATTGCATCTGGCTCCCCCTGAAAAGAAGCACTTGGGCCTAACAGCACTAATGGTTAATAAATGAAACAAAAAGGAACTAGAGTGGCATTTTTTTTGGATTGGTAAGTAATCAGATAGATGTGTCAAAAAGATGGTACAAGCTGGTTGCCTAACTATGATTAGTATTTAAATAGTTATGGTGGATGGCTGTCATGTTTTGTCATTACCTTACCAGCTTGGTAATTTGCCATTTCACTGGTACTTCTTAACCTCTAAAGCTCAATAAACCTGGACAAATCCATAAATAATGGAGGGAAAGTCCAAAAATCAGGAACATATTTTAATTATTGCTTTTAAACACTTAGAAAGTTGCTAGAATAACATATTTTTCATTAGCAAGCATATCCTGACAGATATAAAGTCCGAAACCCAAATATATGCTATTATTTAGTGGGATCAATGCCCAATGATTTATCAGAAAACCAAAATTTTATGCGAAACACACCAAAAATATGTCACAAAAAGCTGGACATCCTGTGGAAATTTGGACAGTTGAGAGGCGCGCTTGGACGGTTGGGCACCATGTCTGTCTCAGACACAGTAGTACAGGAAGGATACTTTGCATACTGATAAGATTCTTCTTACCAGATTTGGAAATTAGACTGCTTGACCTTTTCTTGTCCTGCTTTTGCTGCTGTGTTTGTACTTGTTGTTTGTTCGACTGCTGGACATTCCCCTAGGAACAATGGAATTATGGAAGATTGTCTTATCAGTGTTTTTACTTAGTGAATTTCTTTGGACTGTGGAGTACCTACTGGCTGTATCATTCATTTGCTTGCTGTAGAATTGCTTCTGAGCACATTTTGAGGTGTTTGGCATTTTTTGGTTACTTTAGCTCTCAGTTTGGCATGCTTTACTGTACTGTGACTTTCAAGTCATCCTTTGCCATTGAACTGCATTAGATTTTCTGACTATAGGCCTTGCTAATTCCAGTCAGTAGCTGAGTGGACTATTTTAACCATTTTGCATTAGTATTTTGGGGGACTTCTATTTTTAAGCCATGATTTTTCACAGCTGAATATGGAGCCTAAATATACTGGCTGCCTGTGGAGTAGGCTTTTAGCAGAATGCTGCCTGAAGTATGTAGATCTTCTTTGTTGTGTAATTCAGCTTGCATATTCAGACATACAGATTTAAGAAGGCTTTGCCTGAGCTTTTTGCATTCGTGCCATGCTTGTTGTTCATGGCTTATCTTGGCTCAAACTGCTTTTCCTGACTGACAATTTTTTATTCTCTGTACCATGGCTAAACCATTTAACTTGGGGGGTGTCAGTTTTGCTGTGATTGTTTTGCACTGTAGTGGTTTGTTTGGCTTTTGAGCTTACATTAATTATAAAGTCACTAGTTCTTTTGTTTATTTTTTGTTGAGCTTGCTTGTTGCATATGTTGTTGTCCTTTACTGAGGAATTTGTATCTCAGCAAGACCTTTCCTAACACTGAACCTGGGCCTGTTTTTTCTCCTCATCTTTACAGCTAGGGAGCAGCCGCACTGCACTGTGGGAAAGAGTTTCTATTTTATTTATTCCCTTGTTTCCCACGATACTTGAAGAAGCAGTTACAGTAAATTGACAAGTTTATTTAGCGAGCACCCAAAAAAAGGTAAATTGATTGTCCATTCCATGCAGTTTATTGTAGTCTGTGATTTTTTTTTGGTATTTGTACTTATGTTAAGTATATTTTTTCTTTATCAGAATTCACAGTGTTTTCATTAAACATATCCATGGCATTCGATTCTCGTTTTGTATTTCCTTAAATGTAACTGTCTGTTATGAAATATGGTTATATTTAGTTTTGTGCTTCCTAAAGGTGGCATTCCACCTGCATAAAAATAAGATTGCGTCTCATGATTTTCTAACCGGTATAATTACTGTTGCAAAAGGGGAGCATGATTAAAGTATGTCATGTGCTGCTATCGCTGAAGACCTGTGCTAACAATGTTCATTTCATTTTCTTATGATTAAAGTATGTCATGTACTGGTATCGCTGAAGACCTGTGCTAACAATGTTCATTTCATTTTCTTATGATTAAAGTATGTCATGTGCTGCTATCTCTGAAGACCTGTGCTAACAACGTTCATTTCATTTTCTTATGATTAAAGTATGTCATGTACTGGTATCGCTGAAGACCTGTGCTAACAATGTTCATTTCGTTTTCTTTCCATAGATGTAAGATCTTCTTGGAGTGCCTGAATAATACAAGACGCATCGTAATACTAATTTCATGATTATTTCCTAATGAAATCTGTGGACTCTGGGAATTATATGGCATCTCACTGATATGCTGGCTTATACATCCTAGCTTGAAGTACTAAGGCCATCCACAAAACATGATGTTTCAGACAATGGAAAGCTGTTTTATCCCCTCTATTTACATTTGATCTGAAAATCTGAAAATGATAATATACCTTATGGTCTTCTTTCCAGTTACTAGTAATGGATCCTTTTGAGGCATATTTATTCTCCTGTTGATTTCTTGACATTCAGTATTAACTTTGTACCACTGCCTCCAAATTGTGTATACTTTCACAGCTGTACTGAAAAATTTTACCATATGCTAGTTTTGCTTGATTTACTTAAAGAATTGTTAATGCTCAATTTACACCTTTAAAGCTTATACCATTTGAAAACTGTTCAAACTATCTTATTATATAAATCAAGCTGTCTAAGCCAAAGAATTGATAGAGAAATGTCTACTAAGGCTCCAATCTATCTTAAACGAGGCAGTAGGAAAGGAAAAAAGGAAAAGTTACGAGACATCCTATCCTCAGACATGATCAGTCCTCCACTGGGTGACTTTAGACATACGATTCATATAGGGAGTGGTGGTGAGAATGACATGTTTGGAGACATTTCTTTTCTGCAAGGCAAGTTCCATCTGCTTCCCACTACTATTTCTCCACGAAACAGCCAGTATGGGATGCCATTTGAATTTGGAAGAACAGCAACCATCTCTAGCCACCAGCACATGCTACAACCTGAAAATTCCTCCCCTCTGCTGAAAAATGCTATTTCTCTTCCTGTTATTGGTGGTCCTCAAGCCCTGACACTCCCCTCTGCTCAAGCTCCTCCCAAGCCCCCACGATTGCACTTGGAAGACAAGGCAGTACATCCAGCTTCTAAACCAAAAGCACCACAAGACAGCAGAGCTACAGAAACCCAGAACTCTGTAATGCTTACAGAAAAGTTTAACTCTTACCAAGCCAATGGGTCAGCAGAGCACAAGCTTCAGGATTTCAAAATCGAAGAAACAGTTAGTTTTCCACAGAATGAACCTTCTTCAGAGGAAACTGCAGAAGAGCCATTTTTGTCTCATGCTGGTTCTCTGTTTTCTCTTCACTTGGATTTAGGACCATCAATCTTAGATGATGTGCTTCAGATAATGGATAAACATCAGCTAGGTAGCCTAAGTGGACCAATGCATGACTCAAGACATCAAATCACTACTTAAATATAGAGTCAGTACTATGGTTAACAGTAATAGTCTACAAAATGTGACTTGTGTGGATGTTGTTCCCCAAGTTAAAAATGGAATTCCATGAAAACTGATCACCAGCAAACAATTAAGAATTATAATCATTTTCTCACAAATTGTATATACTTTATAGATTAGAGATGTATAACCTGATATTTTTGTGGCATACAACTATGGTTTGCCTTGCAACTTTTGTATCTTGACAAAAAGAAAGGAAGTTATTGCATTTACAGTGTTGCATTTTATCACTGCCAGATAATTTCTGTTTGTTAGGATTATAGAATTTTAGCTGCTCTAAATGGATCTTAAAACTGTTTTTTTTGGTGGGGGGTGGGGGACAAAAGAATAAAGGTGTACCCTTAATTTCTACAAACCTTCAGTGATAGAAAATACTTAAACAACAGAAATTATGTATAAAGTGGAGAGATTAAGCCAAGTGCCTGCATTTATGAAAAGGGAGAGTATTTTTCAGTGGTTATCCGTAAAATAGTTTTAAAGTGATTAGACTGCAATAGTAAATGCTATGGTAAAACCAATGGAAAGATGCTGTTTAAAGTATAGAAACAACCTTATCAGAAAAAAATAAAATAAAATGCCTGTTCCTTAAATGCAGAATATCATGCTGCAAGCATGCAATTTCTGTTTCAGAAACAAAATCATAAATGTAGAATTGGAGAAGGCTGTACTAAGCTGGCAAAGTCTTGCTCCTAATTCCAGTGACAGATTATGAAGAGTGTGCATGTTTGTTGTTTCCTAACAGTGGATTATTAATAACAAAAAATGGGGATACATGCTTTTGGGAAAATTGTATGCCTTTTACTTTTATCTGTTCTTAGATCAAAGCCTTTGTACTTACTGCTTACTTGCACTGATAATCTGAACTGAAGAATACCAAGGCTTTTTTTTTTCAAATTTTATGGAGAAGACATACTTTTATTATTACCTGTTTATCATATACATAATTTAAAGTTACACTGCAGTGGCTTAAATGCATAGTTAAATGTTTAGTTAAGATACTTAGTTAAGTATCTGAACATTTCATGTTTGGCAAATACCATAATTACTCCCTGAATAAATGAAGAAAGAAAACTGTATATCCTTAAAGGAGATGGCTGGTGCCTGCTATATGTGGGTCCTCCATAATTTTAATGATTAGAGTATTGGCAAAAATCATAGTGAAAGGAACTCACGTATCCTGCACAGTTTCCTGTAATAATTATATTGTAAGAACAGTTTGATCAGTTATGTCATGTTTTTATTTTTTATTTTTTGAAAACTGATTGGGTTCCTTACTATTTACATGGCTGGGGTTTATGCACCTTCTTGTGTTTATTTTTACATGGAATTAGTGCATTTTAATTCAGACATAAACTATTCTGTGTCCTATATATTCCTTATTCAAAATTTATTATCGAAAGAGGACACAGAGGCTTGCACTTCCATGGTACGTGTTATAGATGCACGTGTACAAAACAGTACTTAATTGTAATATCCGGACACTTTTTCATTCAGCTGTATTACTGCCACAAGTTTAAATACAGGGTTAGTTATGAGATATTTACATTTACCTTTAAGACTTTTTTTTAGTGTGACATTTTCAACATCTCTGTTTTGCTTTTGGCAGAACTGTCTGATTTTGTAGTCATCTCTGTGTATGCAGTATAGGTTAATATGCAGTCCTTGTAAAGTCAGACCTTATCATTAGGTTGAGTTTACATCTCGGATGCATAGGTTTACATACAGCACCGCTCCCCAGAATACAGCATTGTTTGATAGAGGTGCTGTACAGCTCCACTTTTGGGAAACTGAGTGACCACCACTAACTTACACAATTTTTTTCTGTATTATCAAGTAATGCATCACTGGAAAAATTGTTATGAAACTCTTTAATCCTTATTACTAGAACTGAATACCAAGACTAAAAACAGTCCTATAGCAATGTCCTTCATGGTGGTGAATGACTGTTTTGTAATAAAAAAGGTCAAAGGAATTAAACATATTTTTGTCTTGATCTGTTTACTAATATCAGGCATTTATGTTATATTCCCTTCCCCTTCCCCTTTCTTGGCCTGTCTCTGCAGAATTTTTCACTTAGTTCTGTCCCACCTTTAATACAGGTTAGTATTTGTCATTCTTTAAACAAGCAGATAAATTGCTACAGGGCTACTAATTGTACAGGTGTCATTCAGAACTTTCAGGGTGGTATATGCTTCCAAAACAAAATGAATGTTACACATTTACTAACAGTGTCACTGCTGTGTAGTGACAGCATAGTTGGCATTACTAATATTGTGATCCCAAAAATGATTTCATAAGCCAAAGGCATATGAGGTTAACATAATGGATGAAGTCTTCCATGGAAATATTGGAGACAGACTGTCAAGTTGCAGAACATCCCAAATATTGACAAAGAAAGAATAAATTGTCTACTAAAGGGTAATGACTGTAATACCAGAATGATCATTGAACAAATAACTGCACTGTGCACACAAGTCAAAACTGTGTCAGTATGACTTCATGTGTAACATAATCAGAGAGTGTGCTTGCAGATAGATTTTATGAGTGGCAACACTCGCACACAAACAAGTTATAACATGTTTGTAGAAATAGTATCATACCTCAGTAAAGCAGCACACTTGCAATTAGTGTTTACACAAAGTTTTTATTGCATTTCCAAAAACAAAATGAGGCAGTTTTGAGGTGTTTCTGGCACACAGCATAGCAACCAAATTGTAAGTAACAAAATTGCATGACTTTTTGTATCTACAGCTCACAATATAAAACTGATAACTTGTCATTAGAAGGCCTGCTTGGAATGTGACCTTGTTTGTGTACATTAAACTGTTTCTTTTTTAAATCTTGACCTTGGTCATGTACATTAAACTCATTATTTTTTAACTCTTGGACTCATATTGTCAGATTCTGTAAAAGAACAGAAATATTTTGCCAAGTTAAAGGGAGACTACTCTGTTTTTCTTAAATAATGGGGCTTTGTTGTTCTGTGCCTAAATTTAGCATTTCATTCACTGTGGATTTAAAAAAAAAAAACATTTAGTTTTACACTGGCTGTCAGCAGCATTTCATTTGTAACAAACTCTTGACAGCTGAAGCAGATGAGTTACAACATCATTGCAAAAGCATTTCAGGAAGGTAAAAGAAGGCCTCATGTATCGTCACAACTCCCTAATAAAAGTAGTATTTTATAATCTGTTATATAGCATCTGCTCATTTATAAGAATATCTTGAAGATGGAAGTTGGGAGGGACGGTTTATACCGTATAGGTGTCTTTCAATTACTCTAATGGATAACAAGTATTGTGAAACAGTGGTGAGCTTCACATTCAAGCATTAAATGCTATAGTTCAGCAGCACTGAATTTCTTACCCCTTTAAATGCCCCCCCACTTTCTCTGTCTCTCATTTTTCATAAGCATCATATTATTTATATATTGTCAATAATACCATTCTGTGCCACTCAAATAAAAAATAGGTTATGTCTGTTATTACAGACATACAATTACTTTCAGATATAAAAAAGTGTAATAGAAGGTATTCTGATTAGCTCTACTGATGTTTTTACCAAATTTGCTAATAACACCTGGAGTCTCTTTTCCACTGCTTATGTCTGCTGGATTACATGAGCAGGTTAGTTTGCTTCCCACACAGACTGTTGTGGAAAAACTTGATCTCCAACAGCCTAAATCCATTGAGGGCTGCCACATGGGCAAGGCTTCTAGTGATGTCTGCAATCTTTATCTGATGCATCAGCTGTTCGATTCCTTGGAGTCCATCATCACGGAGAATGAGTTTTTGGTAGTTTCCTGGATTTAGTGAGGAATGTGGTATATCTTACCAAGGCTAGAGTTCAGACCATGTTGGGGTCTTTTTGTGGGTGCATTTCCAAACATTATGACAGTTAGGGAATTTTATCTAAATGTTGGGATATATGCCAGCCAGCATTCTGATGGTTTATGTTATAGTAAATGGTAACACTTAAAGAAGATCCAGCCTTTTTCCAGAAACTTTTGGGAATTAAGAAAAAGATTCCTTAAGAAATAGATTTCCTTTGATCCTTAACCTAATTCAAAATAAGTGCTGGATCTCAACTATGCAGGTCATTTTAGTCAGCCCTGTCAATGGGTTATCTCTATTACAGTTCTTGACCACAGAAGCAATGAATATGAAATGGGAGTGGTGATCAT
Source organism: Protopterus annectens (assembly GCF_019279795.1). Classification (NCBI taxonomy): domain Eukaryota; kingdom Metazoa; phylum Chordata; order Ceratodontiformes; family Protopteridae; genus Protopterus; species Protopterus annectens. The sequence goes on from NC_056738.1 coordinate 384,659,756, forward strand.
AAGACGTTCTTCCCAATGGTGTAAGCATGCTCGCTACATCAACTCAAGCTCCATAGCGGTCTGAAAGGACTGCAGACAGTGTCAATAGCTATCACAACATTATAAGGGTACTGAACAGATGGACACGAGGTAATCTTGGACAATGTTATGATGGTATGGTACTTAATGAAGTAGTCAGTCATTCATGCAGAGAAACAGGATAGCCACAGGTATTTAGAATCTGGTAGGGATTCTGGGAATCTGATTGGTGGCAAATCTCCCAATTAATAACAGAACATTTTAGCAGGCAGAATGGCTGGTTGGTGACAATGGATAATGATTATCAGCTAGTCATAAATGTCTTTGTTTTGTGATATTGATCTTTGGGATTCCCCATTTGGACTGGTTTATTTTCTTAAAAAAAAAACGAGGAACTAGTAAATGTTTGGATAATGGTTTGGCTGTCTTGAGTATGTCATGACTGTAGAGTGGGGTTCTGCCTTATGGCTTCTTTCCTGTTCACTTATAAAACTGATCATGGTAAATAGAAGAGCAGGCAGGGCAAGATTGTTCTTTGTTGCACCTTGGTAAGTACAAATGGGGGTCAAAGTACTAGTTCAGGTTTTATTTTAAAACAGCTGGCCAGAGAATTCCATGTAATGGCTTGTATTCTGCACTTGACTGGAGGGCCATGAAGCCTTTTGCAGAAGGGATAGGAATATTTGCATAAGGCTTCAAAAATTATATGTTATAATCCCATGTGCCTAAGTACAATGTTTTTACACACCATTCTGAGGAACAAAATTCCATTTGTGATTGGTTGGATTTGCGCATGGTTTAAGACATATGTGGTAAAGGTTTTGCAGCTGATTCAATTTCTCTATTAAATTTCTCTGGTCATTTGTCTCATAGGCTTAGCATGAAAGCCTGCTGTGGCTGTTTGTCAGCCCTCACTGAAAGTGTTTCTGAAAGGTATTGTGCATTTGAAACCTCCAAGAAGATTGTTGGCTCTGAAGTGGGACATAAATCTGCTGCTAGAGAGCTTGATTACCTTCTTTAAGTCTACTGTGTAGGCAAGTTTGAAGTTTTTATCTTGAAAGTTTCTATTCTTGATGGCTATCAATTTGGCCAGATGGGTCTCCAAGCTGTAGGCAGCTATGTGTTCTCCTTATACATTTCTCCATAAATACAGAAAAGATTTAACTTCTAAACCTTACTTTATGCCTAAAGTTATTCCAGAGATTGCCTTCACAGAACATATTTAACCTCTGTCCATCTAAAATTATGCTCAGAATGGGAGAAAAGAGCTGCTTCATCATATGGATCCTAGGAGACAGGTTAAGATTTATATTAATAAGATAAAGGATTTTAAGAGGGAAAAACACATTATTTTCAGGTGATTAGCAGATGCATTTGTTATGTTCTGTATGGCATACCTTTGCAGGATCTGTGTAGGAATAATTCTGTTAGAGGATCATTTGCTTTAACTGTTTTTGTTTTTTTAAAAGTACTGAAATGGGAGATTTGTGAGATGGATTCCTAGTCTTCAGCCCATAACTTTCTTTACAAAGCATTACAAGTTGTGCAAGATTTTGCCAAAGTAGTTTTTAGGGCATGTTCAAGGTGCTTCCTTATGTTAGTCACTATATGACTTCCTCTTATGTCCTAATGTAATGTCTTAGGGAGACAGGAAAAGGAACAAATATACTAACAGCTTTGTGAAAAATGTACAGTAATCATATATATTCAGCATAAATCCTGTCTCTCTGACCATTCTCACCCTTTCTCACCCTTTCTTTCCAATTTCTTATGGACTTACTGTTTTTTGCTGTTCTATTGCACTTGGTGCTGTGTTGAGATTTCATTGGATGAATACAGTGTGGGTGTGAGATAACACATCAGCCTATCAGCTGCACTGCAGGACAGGACAGGGATCTGTGAAAGGAGTGGCTACAATCTTGCATTTTGGATAGTGGTATTTAAACATGCTGCAATATCAAGTCTGCTGGAGCTTGGTGGTTGGCCTCCTGTGGTTGCTGAGAGAGAGAAAGACAACTTTAAGGTTATCATGTGGGGATTGCTGAGTCTGTGCTTGAAGGTACATTGTCTGAGAAGACCAGTTAGGAGATGGAAGCAGGTCTTTGACCTTATTTTTTGGCTTGCAGGTACATAAAATGATCTCCATCTCATCTAAAATTCAAAGAGCTGTTCCTTTTTCATAGCCTTTGTGAGAAGCAGGTCTGCCTGAAACTAAGGACAGTGCTGCTATTGTAGAGGGACTCCAGCTATGCAAGATATCTGGAGCCAGTACAACACAGCTTTCATATACCACAACCCATATGAGATGCCTTACTGTAGCAGGAATAGAGTTGGATACCTGTTGCTGTTGTGAATTCCTCATCCAACTGTCTTTCCAATGTCAGCTTTCCATAGCACAGATGAAGTATCACATATTTCTAATAGACTGATATTTAAGTTATTCTACAGTATGAAAGAAGGGTATTCACCTATGCATCAAGTGAATCAGTTTTCTAGGATCCTAATGCCACAGAAAAGCTTGACATGTAATTATTTTACACTGAATCACAACACCTTGGATATCTGTTGTGGTACTTCAAAGAGCATACAAGGAGGATTGTGACTCCACACACTTACAGCAAAAGAACTACACAACTGCTATAGCAATGATTGTATTTTACCAAATAAATTAAACAAGATACAAAAGGAAAGTGGAAATTGTTTCTTTTTTTTTTTTTTTTTTTAACTTATTTTGGTGAAATCTTTGGTACCCAAGGCACCTTATCATGATGTTCTCCTTTAAGAGAGCATGGTGGGTAAAGCCCCACATGCCAGATGTCTGGGGGGAGTCTGCCTAGAAAAAACAATTTGTGGAATTTTGTTATGTTTTGGTATGTGTATTCCACAGAAATATGTGTATTCCACAGGAACTCCATTCTACACTATACCATATAAAGTCACTGGAAGAGTCAGTTCTGTTTCAGAATGTTTTCATGGGAATAAGCTAATAGGCACAGAAAGTATGTCAGATGAAATTAAAGATGATGAGACTGTGAAAAGTGTATTTAAGAATTTAAAAAAGGCCACTGGAGGGGTCATTTTCTCCTTGAATGAGTTACCAAAGCTTTTTTGTCCCCATTGGAAGTAAATGTTTTTATTATAATTTTCAGAATAAAATATAAAAATAATGCTAGGCATGTTATGGAAAGAAAGGCAAACATTACAGTGAAAAAACAAAGACTAATTTAAACTAACATAAACCTGTTAAAAAGCCTTAGACAGTTACAAAGGTTACATATCTGACAGAGAAAACAAATTTGAATTAATTTCTGATCACAAGTTTTAGGAACAACCCTGAACACAAAGACATTCTGTAAGTGACATATTTTATCAATAAATTGAACTGCTCTATGAATTGAAATGATCTTATGATAAAATAAAACTACTGTATATATTGGGAAAAAAGTATTGTTAAAGACTATAAACTGTCCCCATCAAACTTAAATGATACAATAGGTTTTATTTATTGAAGAAAGTTAGCATTTTTCTGACAACAGAATTCTAGCTGAGAACATTTTATCAAATTATGACACCTTCTTGTCATTCTAGTTCTACTTGCTTGTGAAAGGCATTTTGCAAGTTTAACGTAATTGTCTTTCCCTAATTTTGCTATGCTATAAAGGGATATATTCAGGAAGGAATCGGGTATCTTAAACTAAGTCTATTTCTAGTTGACCAGTCTTTCTGTTGTGGTTTAAAATGCACATTTTTCTGAATTTCCATACTTTGCATATCCTACTAATCTCCTGAAAGTTCAGATAGAGCCGTGTATTACATTCTTCAATCGATGCAATATGTGTAGCCTGTGGCAAGTGACTCATAACTCGCTCGGTTGTCTGCTAGTTATGGTCACTGGTGCATTTTGAATTAGGTATATTTAACAGTTTTCTTAATTTCCCATCTTTTCTAGCTATTATGGCCTGTTCTGTAATTTTCTGGGTAGTAACTGAATACCATCTATTCAGCCATATAAACACAATGAAAAGTTATTTTTGCTGTTTTCGACAGAATAACCATCACTGCTTTTTGTAGAAAAATTCTTTTTGTACTTCATAATTTGATGGATGTTATGAGCTCTATTTCAGGTGTACATCTGCCAGCTTGCAGTGGAACTTCATTAGGATGCCATGAAATAATTTCCCAGCAGCACCAGTAGTCAGATGCTTCCCATTTATTATCACCACCATTGTTTTAAGATGCTACCTTTTGTATAAGGGCATAGGTGAAATATACTCCCTTCTTAGTTATTTCTGATATAAATTCCTGTCACAATGCCAAATAAAAGCTGCAATATTATTGCATACTTTATAAGTTTTAAAAATATCATAATGCATTAACTTGCTTAGAGATTTCCTTGCTTTGTTTTATGTCATATGAAGTTACTTTAACTTGTCTTTGTTCAGTGCTACTGTAAAAAAGTGTGATGGGGTGGCACCACTGCCACCACTATGATGGGGGATGGCAGGATGCCACCCATTATGATATCAAGATGGCTGGCACCAGACGGGGTTGAATCATTACCCTGCCAACCAAGGGTGGAGTAATAACAAGAAGGTTCACATAAGTCTGTTTCAGTAATTTATGTACAAGATACAGTCTGGGATCAAGAGCATAAAGAGAATATGCTCTGCTTTTCTGTATATGGACTTCCAACATCCACAGCCAGACTAGACTGCACACTCCCCACTTACAGAGTGGAGTCTTTTGGCCAAGCACTCCAGGTCCCTTTCTCACAACTTTCTCTGTTAAAGAATGTCTTCCAGTACCACTTTAATCCTTGGTAACAGGCTTTCACAAAGTATTATTTTCATATACAAACACTCAATTCCCAGGGAATGCTGGCAGAATTCCCCATTCCCCCCACAGCTTTCTTCCTAACACTGTAGTACTGCCACTATACTGGTATAGCCAGGAACCACCAGTTATCCATTGCTGTTATTAATTAAGTCAAATATAAATGTACTACTTTCTTTCACTGGCAGTAAGCTTAAGCAGTCTAATAAGAGATGTGTGTAACACAGCCTATTAATCAACAGATAACCCTTTTTCAGGTAAACAACAGTGTGTGTGTGTGTGTGTGTGTGTGTGTGTGTGTGTGTGTGTGTGTGTGTGTGTGTGTGTGTGTGTGTGTATCAGCCACAAGAGCTTGAAGGTAAATAAATAAACATTGCCTAAATAGTAAAGAAAATAGTGCACATACTGAATAAAATATATGTAGGATTGCACACGCACAGAACTAAAATAAAAATAGAGATGATGTTGATGGAAACTCTTAAGTTTATGATACCCAGCTATCTCTTGCTACAGAAATACCATCCATAACTAATATAAATTAGATGAATTAAAATAAATAATTTTCAAGTAGCTACATTTTCCAGATGAGTACATTATACAGACTAGTCAAAAGGGTATCTTCTTAACATATGATAGCATAGCACATATTATATACATTGCTGTCCACCTCCATACAGTGATAATCACATGAAATAATCATCTTTTTGTTGTCATGCAGAAAATAGACCTTTTTCTACTTATCATAGCAAAATTTCTCAAGAACAGAAGCTTAATTGCATCAGTCCTACAATAATAGAATTTTTAATATATATCCAAATCTGCTTCCTTCTTTTTACTCCACTATCATGTGGCTTAGTGATATGCAAGCCATTAATTCCATTAGATATTTCAGCAATTACATCTCAGAAAAAGACAGTTCATGGTCATCTGTTTACATTCAGAAGTGAAGCCAGAAAGTCTGAAGATCCAGTACACTTCAAAAGACATTCCCTGTACTTTTATATTCAAAAAGACAAATGTCACATATTCCTGTGTCTTGAGAGCAAACACACCAATTGCATATGAACAAGAGAGGAGAGAAAGAAACTATATATATTACAATTTAACTCAGTTTCATTTAACTTGGCATTACTCCTTGCATCACAGAAAGAGAATAAGATCAGAGCTAGTGGCTTTTAGTCTACACATAGACAGGGCACCAGGCGTAAGCTTTTTTTTTCATACTTCATTCTAATCACTTTTTGCCATAAGAAAAAAAAGTTATTTAAATCACCAAATGGAGCAGCATGTGTTTACTCCTTCTAAACTTGATTGTGTCATGACAAAGCTGGAAAAAATCTGCTTGCACCTATAAACTAGACAAAAAGAAGGGATGCTCATATGTTTGGACGTAGTCCATTTTATATATTATCCTTAAGCAGAATGGGGAGGGTGGTAATGGACTGTCTCATTATTACTGATGGCTTCATTATATGTAGGATAATATGTCCTTTCAGGTCATCAGATATAGCTGGCTTTGCTTATCATGTATACTCACAAGATGTAGCACAGTTATTATTTCCCAGCTTTTCATATCTCATTACTCAGAACTACAGACCTCCCATTGTATGGCAGATAAAAGGCAGATCATCTGTGTTTATTCATTTATTGACATTTGATTATCAGGTATGTCCGACTGGGTAGGCGCCTATTTTCAGTTGAGGCCCAGGGAGAAAAGTTCCAAAGTATTATAAAACATTTAAGAACAATCATTTTACAATAATCAAAATAATACAATAAAAAAGCAAATAATCTACAGTTTAAACAATTAAACTAAATTAGACATAATGTGAAAACACTGGTAAAGAATAGAGACAACTTATATGACAATGATTTAATATTTAGAGACATTTTAGCCAGTTTAGAGAAAACAAAGGTAAATTAGTATAATACAAACAGAAACTGCAATACGATGTAGGAGAAAAAACATGGTTATGGTATAATTACACGGAGAGTCAGGTTACAGAAACTGACTGAAGTTAGGAAGTGAGTGAAGAAGGGGTGTAAGGAGGTATAAAGTATGAATAGGTGTTTGTTCATATTTAGGGATATAGTTTGTCCTGCAGTTGAGCAAGAACAGAGCCAAGTTCTGGCTTGGAAGTCTTTCAGAATGAGTTTAAATCACTGGAGGGAGGGCATTGATGTGATGGATACAGGTAAGGAATTCCAGGCCTTAGCAACATGGTATGAATATAGAACATGCTCAGCACATTTGATAGGTTTGTGGAACAAGAGGAGTTTTTCATCATTGGAACATAATGACCAAATGGTAACATAATTGCGCAGAGTGGTGTTTAGTACAAGACAAGCAGATGGATGTTGGATAATTTCATAGGTAGTGAGACGCTGTGCATATGTTAGTTGATGGGGTTACCGTATTTCTATGACAGTAATGCAGGTACATGTAGTGCTAGACTTACAACTCTATGTGCAGATGGTATACCAGTGAAAACTTAGAAAAGAAAGAAGTGCAAATAAGCTACTAAATCAGCAGCTAATCACAGTTTTAAATGTGGTAAACAGTAGACGTCAGCTAAAATGTCACATGATATATGATAAATATTAACGTGGCTATATTCACAAAACAGTATGACCATCCTAGTATTACTAACACTAAGTGAGGGATGCCTGGGAAGAGAGAAGAGAAAAACAGGAAGAAAAAAGGAAAAGGATGAGAAATTAATTAGACATGGATGGAAAATCAAATGTAATCAGCAAAGTTGGCATGAGTTCTAAAACGAAGATAGCTGCAGGGAAGAACAGAACCCATTTTAACAGCCACATTTGCAGTGGGCTGTATTCTATGGATAGTGACCAAGATAATCCTTATATTTTGTTACTCCTGTAAGGTTTCTTAAATCAAGGGAAAGGAGCCCAAAGATAAGACCCAGTGGGAAAAAGGTTATGACTCTGTGTTTATGGGTTGTAACGGGACACTTAAAACCTGCAGCTTCTCTAGCATTAGAGAGCAGCACATGTCAAATGATTTGAACTTAAATAATGAGGAAATAGGGTTTTCATTTTCTCTAATATTCAGAGTGGGACATAGAAAGCATGTGGTCACATGTATAGCATCAGAGTATTGTGTGACCATCAGCGTGGCGCAGTCATGAGGTATATATGGCCCAATCCTGGGTCATGCAAATTTGCATAGTTTTAAAATGATACATAGAGCATATACACACACAATCTGATTTAATAAATCTATGTATATATTAATTATATATATATATATATATAAAAACTTTTACATTACTGCTGTTAATGGACATATATCTAGCTAAACTAGCCCGGTCAACAAATGTAAAATAAATAAAATAAATAAAAAAAATAAATAAATAAATTATATATATATATATATATATATATATATATATATATATATATATTTATGGGCAATCGAACTTTGAGAATTACACTTCCATCATGTTTAAAGGGTTGAACTGTGATTTTGATTGGACAAGATCATTTTTATTTGTTTTCTTACACTATTTTAACTTTGTAATCTGCACAGTTTATTCTGATGATGTTCTTAAATAAGTAAAGAACGAAAGTGCGCTCATTCACAGGTTCTGCTTGCTGCATTCTTCTTGTGTTATAACTAGATTTATTTATGTTTTACAGATGCCTTCAGAAGGTTTTTGTTATGTTATATATATATATATATATATATATATATATATATATATATATATATATATATTCATATTCATATATATATATATATATATATATATATATATATGTATACACACACACACACACACACACACACACACACACACACACACACACACACACACACGGGTCTACTTTGAATGGTTGAAATTCCAAAACTTCGAAATTCAGTCTGCCGAAACTAGAATATCGAAGTTTTGGAACTTTAAACATTCTTAATGGAGTTCGTCGTACAGAATGGAATGGGAAATTTACTGTTTTCCTCACTGTAATGTGATCATGGAGTTGGAATATTTATTTAGCCAGTGGGTGTGGAGGGGTGCAGGGGAGCTGGACCCACTGTAAAAGTGTTTAAAAAATATATTTTACATTTTTTTATTTTATTACAAAGTATATTCTGGCCTTGGCAGACTGAATTTCAAAGTTTTGGAATGTTGACCATTCAAAGTAGACCTATATATATATATATATATATATATATATATATACACACACACACACACACACACACACACACACACACACACACACACACACACACACACACACATAAGACACACATCAGAAATACTCAGCAACCCATCATTCCTCATCCTGGATAACAAAATTGTAAAAAAAATTGTAGAAAAAATAATTCACTGCTTTGTTTTAATAAGGAAAATTTGCTATAAACCTGATATTGCAGCAGATGACACATGCTACCTTTTAATAAACAGGACAATATACCGTAACAAAAAACATATCCTGGTCAAAATTCCTGCTACACATGTACGCATACACCTGCTTTAAGGTCACTCAGTTATGCCAATCTCCAGAAAGCACAACCCTTCACACAATTAGTTAATCTGTCTTGTACTAGTGAGTGCCGGGATAGGTTCTAACCATATCACAAGTCTGAAATGGCTAAAGTAGATATCAGTAAATGAATGAATGAATTATATAAGTCTATAAAACAGAAATATATATAATCTTCTTCATAAGATGCATAATATCAGTCCACAAATAATTGACACCTAATGGTTGACCAAGACAACCATCATTCCACAAAAGATAAAAAATGCACAAGTAAATAAATAAATTCATTTTTGTAGGTGAGAAAGCCCCCCACATACCTTGCTAATTATATCTACCATCTCAAAGATTGTACTATACTGTGGAAAGAGTACATTCACCAATGTCCACAGTACCACAGTCTCATAGCGAAAAACTTATAAAATAGCCTGCATTGCTGCATGTCAAATGCATTTACTCAGTTACACCTGTCTCCAGAAGCAGTAGTATCAACTTCGGATAGCAGATACTTACAGAAGGCAGTACCTACACAGGACTAGAACAGCACAGCAACAACAATATAATGTTTTATGACCACATTCGGATGCTCGTAATTTGGGCCACCAACACAGAAAATCTTGAAACATATCCTGTCAGATGTAATACAAAGTGGCATATCCAGAAAAAAAAACACACTGTGAGAAATACTATGTAACATGGCCATGTGTTTTTTAAACTTTCCTGGTGTCATGGAGTGGGGCTGGATGTGCTTCTAATCAAAATGCTTTTGCACGTAATTGTAAAAACATTCCTTGAAGGTAGGTAAGTTTAGAGCAGCATGCTGAGTAGCACTTTGTACAGCACTATGCCTTTCTGAATACCCCGGTACACCTACGTCTGTAATTCTCAACATTTCTCAGGCACGCTTCCTCAGTTTACACACGTTATCTTCTCCGAGAGCTGCAGTAGTAAGAATCCCGAGTCCTGTGTGATAGCTCCTTGCTTTAATTTCTTTAAGCAGAAAATAAGCCTGAATACCTGCATATCATTAACTGTTGTGCATATTATCTCATACCACATAATTGGGTGCAATTACTTTAATGTAAAGCCATCATAAATATAAATTATAGACTAGAGAATATTAGTTCTGGCACCAGATAAAGGATGATGCAATATTAAAGGTATCAGCAAAAGCATACTTTTCATTAATTTATTGCTGCTTCATTTTATGTAGGTTCACAGGGACGTTAGAGCATATTCCAACAGGTTGGCAGATACAGTGAAACATTCATAGGATACTTAGAAAGATGGTCAGTGCTGCACAAGAGACTATAATACTAGCAATCATAGCCATCTCTTAATCTCTTAGAAGTAATAGCCACCTAGTGATATTCGTAGCCAAAAACAATGAGGCAATTAACAAGTGTAATACTTTAGATTAGGGTGGAGAAGTCTGCAAGTTATATAAAATGTCAGAAGTGGACCCATTACATAGAAACATAGTTTGTGGGAACTGCAAAAGTGTGTTAGTTCTCTTTCTGGCTAAAGACTTTCCCCAGGATTCACGAAGCCTCCGTGTAAGAGTTATAACTCTTACACGGAGGCTGCAGTTAAACTGAGTGATGTCAGCATGCTCTGCATATTCATGAGAGCATGCTGAATCACACCTAAGTCGAACACGGCCATGTAAGACAGTAGGGGGCGTGTCCGTAGGCTGAGCCCTGCAAGCGGACACGCCCCCAGAAGTTTAAAAGTGCCCAAAGTAGACACCCACAACAGAGTCCACGGAAATGTGAATAAACACAACACAACACATGCCCCCACAGACTATTAAACATAAAAGAAATATAAATGAACATGTCATATTTTTTTTAAACTGTAACAATGTTTAACCGTGAGTGCGCTCGCTTATGCTGGCGTGCCAGAGCGCAGCTACAGTTAGCAGTCAATGGGAAAGCATATAAGAACTAAATATGCAAAATAAACCAGGAAGCAATAGTGAAGCGGTAGAGATGCCGGCTGTAGAGCAGGCATTCATGGTTCGAGCCCCCACAACACAAATTTTTTTTTTCTCAAAATAAGCAGCAAACAAGTCCCTGACACATATATGTACACATAAAACCAGAATATATGTAAAATGCAATGTAATAGCCTATTTATATTGAATAAATGTGAGCTAAGAAATGAATATAAACTGCCAGATGTGCCCATAGCTGAGCTACAGTTCAACAGAGTGAGGTTATGTGCCCGTAGATAAGCATAGGTTTAACTGGTGCAAAATGAGTGCCTGTAGCCGAGCAGTGGTTTACCACGTTAAATATATGTGCCCCTAATTGGCTAAGCGCATATGCGTGCTAATAGCCAAATGAGTGTTAAACCGGCGTACCCGTTTGCGCCGGAGCTGGCCGCGCAAACGAGCTAACCGATGGGCAACGGTGAGCAAGCCGTATCCAAAATGCCTTTACACAGACACACCCCTCAACATGTCTAGACAGTCATGAAAATAAAAGCAGTGGCCAGGTTCGAACCCAGAATACTATACACCATAGTCAAGGTACAGAACCACTAAGCCATGACAGCAGTTCCTAGAAATGCAATATTAGATCATATATAGGAATGAATACAAACTAGAGCATGACAATGCAGGTTTACTGAAGTTGAAACAATTCCAAACTGGCCAATCACAGATATGCGGGAAAACGGACTATATAAGCCCCATAGGCGGGAATACACAGCATAAACGATTGTAGAACAGACCTGCAGTTAGAATGTCAGGTGTAGGTGAGTGTAGTCGCTTTCGAGCGCAGAGGTGGGGTGTTGAGTCCAGGTACATGGCCTGGCTCCTAGTCCACAACCATGAGGCCCAACTCATGCAGGGCCAGGTCCTTTGGGGAGCGTACAAGGCTGAGGCGTGGGACCAGTTGGCTCATGAACCCACCAGTCCCACAGGATTTCCTAGGACAGGTGGGCAGGTCCGCCCCCACCATGCGCACCTGAAGAGACGAAGCAGGACCAACTGAACCGTTGGATCCAGGAGGCCCGCAATCACCCAACGCACCACCACTGAGTAAGTATCAATTAATTATGTTTGTAGAAAGTTAAACTACCTGAAATCATGGAGATGTGTATTCCAATATTACTTCATTTATATTACAGCTGCAGGTGTCCGCTCTGCGAACCGCAGAGCCTATGCCGATAGGCTGGTGCGTTGCCACCAGGCAGGTCAGTAATCCACTACTAGTAACTGTAAAGATATATAAATGTATGACAGTCAGCATAAGAGTGCAGTGTAGCCAGGAAGGAATTAAATCTGCAAGTCACAGAGTGTGAAAGTGTATGCAAGTATTGCCTGATTACAACAGTTCCCAGCCTGTAAGTTGAAACTAATCATGAGACTGTCCAACACATATTTTGAAATAAAACTGCCCTGCCTGTAAGAAAATAGTACACAACCTGCAGCAGCAGGTAAAGTATAGCTGCAGAAGAGGATGAAATCACATGTGTGGAATATATTCCTGTGGAAATACTGAAACATGACAGAAGTGAGAGTGCTGGAAAGAACTGTAATAACTACTGTTAAAACATGTCAATAAAGCCTAGAAGTACCAGTCTGAATAGTAACATGAAAGTAAGTGAGAGAGTGTGAGAAAGTGTCAGGAATACAGCACTACAGTAGTAATAACCCCTGAATAAACTATACTGCAGTCAGGACATAATTAAATGCATGTGAGACCCAGACCCAAACAGAAACATCTGTTCAAAGTGTTGCTGCATGTGGAATGTGTACACCAAAATCTGGATATGTTGCTCCCAGTCTGAAATATGCAGATAGGATGACTGTCTGATATACCAAACATCCACACCTGTCTACAAGTATAGAAAGCACAGTTAACAGGATGATGTATCTGCACAAAGTTCGATATGAATCGTGTATGAACAGCAATAAAATGTAGAGTTATGTTGCAGTAACAGTCCCATCTGCAAGGTTAAGTAGTTAACATATAGGACACTGTAGTTAGAACAGTAGTGTGTATATAACTGTAGCTATTAGAAATGTACAGCATATGTGGTTGTATTCGGTGTTAATAATATGTTTGATTTACCCCACCCTCTAACCATCTATAACCCATTCCACAGGAAAATGGTATGTGCAATCACAATTACCACCCCTGGACATCTGTCCTGTTGGGTCATATATATTTGCATGTCTGTTGATGCATCCGCCCTGCTCATACATCCACACCTGATGGCCTGTTGCCATCAATCAACCCTGCATGTTGTTGGACTGTGTATTACTGTTCAAATTATGCATGTGCTATGCACGCTGTTCAATGGTGTGAATAACTGGGTGTTTGGTTAATGGGAATACTAATGCATGCTGTTACAACTAACTGTGAATGGTATTTATATGTCACTAACCCAAACTGTCATGACATAATGCAAAACATAGAACGACAGGGAAGGCGGGTTCCGGCGGACCCACCTCTCCCACCTCAGCTGGCGAGTGCACCTGGCACTAGTGCCCAGTCCGACCCTCCTCCGTGGCCCTGTGCCACCTGCGGGTGGAAGCGCTGCAGGACGGGCTCGCCCCTCTGCAAGTGTGGCCGGAGGAGATCCACCACTCACCCTCCGTAGCGTCCGGACTGTGGTGCGTAGGGAGATTCAGGACTCTGTCCTTGAGCCCCTACGCCAGCTCGAGGCACGGGTGGCGCAACTAACGGGCATGCCCGTTGCCCCGCCTACACAGCCCCCAGCACAGCCCCATCCTGGGCAGTGAAGGAACAGTGGCAACTGCCTATGGGTGGGGATATCAGTTCCACTGTTGCCATCTGTGGGCTCATGGGCTCTGGACATCCCAACCTCCGTCCCTGTCAATTGTGTAACCCCCCCACACGTGTCATACACCGCCCCTGTATGCGTCTTGTTTGTCTTGTCTGTTAACCTACCCAACCTACCTCCCCAGCTGTACCGACTACCTTCACCTGACATACCACTCTCACCTGAAAAAAAAAAAGGGCACTCTGTACCCACAAAAAAATTACGCCCCATACATAGCTGCCCATTCCGCACACATGTCTACTGGACATGGAACCCATCAATTCCAATTGGCTGTACAACAGGTATTATTGTTGTCCTGACACCTCTCTCAGGGGTGGAAGGTTTCAAATGTCACACCAAATTACATACATATGCACAGCTGTTGCTGATGAAGAAATGGGCAGCTATGGGCCTTACCTACATCCCTCCTGCACATCCCAAGCTTGTTTCCCTACTGTCTTACCCTCTTTGTGACCCTTTTTCACCACTTTCCTGTCTCCCGCTTTTCTTTCAAAGAAAATAGCTGGTGTGCGCAAGAGTAAGCACGTTTAAGCTGCCGGTGTGCGCCAGTGCGGAGCTAACCGCCAGTGCGCATGCGTGAGCTCCACGCAAACCAGCGCTAACCCGGTTACAACTGCTTAAAAGTGCCTTAGTCACTTTGATTGACAGGTCCTGTACTCAGTTCCAAAGAAAATAAAATCCCACTGTGAGTCCCAACCCAGGACCTTGGCAACTATAGTCTGCATGACTTACCACTAAGCCATGACTCTGATATAGAAACACTGTGCTAAAGTAAATATATCATTTAACAGTAGGAATGAATGTAAAGGGAATATAGATGTGTAGTACACAAAGCATGACATTTAGAATCACAAACAAAACTGGTGGATTTCCATAATAGTAGTGTGTGAACAGAAACAGCCATGCTAGTTGGAAGCTAGTAGGTAATAATGTCACCATAGCACCTTGCAAGACACACACATACTCATAGCAGGATAAGCACTGCCCATACCCCACAACCTCCTACAGGAACACATCCGGACCAAGTAATAAAATATGTGGAGCAAAGGCCCAAAACCAGGGACACATTACAAATAAAGTTACAACAAATGCAGACAGTTCAGAAAGTAACAGGGTCTACACCTTGTGGGATGTTTGGAAGGGTATGCAGTCTGAAACTTGAATGTTTGTCACCATATTCTGACTTGAGCCCAGACTGACTTGCCAGATAAAGGTGTGCATGAGATAATGACTAAATTATGAGGCAGAAATGTGGACAGCCTGCAAATATCTGTACACATGACGGGTCCAACACCACCATATTTGAATAGTTAAGAACCCAGACATAGCAACAGTGAATGTCTTACAGGGATGCCCCACAGACCCCATGTGAAATGTACAAACAGTAGGCAGAAAGGTGTAACCCATGCAATGGTAACTATGGAGTCCGGAAAGTATTCACCACTCGCATGGCAGAAAAAGTGTAGTAATACATATGCTCATGCAAACCCACAGTCACAACTGCAGCATACCAGACATTTTAATGGGTGTACCCCACTGATATGTACCATTCCATGAGGCACATAACTGATGAACCTGAAAGCCTCTGGGGCCTGCTCAGCAGCATACTCACATACCCTAATAGATGTCAAGGCCCACACCATGGACAGACCACACTGCATGCTGTAACACCCTAGCAGATATAGCAAGCATTCCAGGGTGTGAATGTACATGGAAAATAGGAAAGCTACAGCAGCACACTACAGTCAAGACACCTAGCAGGCACACCAGTACTGACAGTAAAGGGCAACTATTGAAGCCTTAGCAACAGAGTGCAAGCAAAGGTGAAAGGAAAGCACACACACACACACACACACATTAACAATAGTAGTAGTTATAGTTGTTAGTGTACATACACAGTCAGTACAGGAAACTGGAGAAATGAATGGAGGAATGTTAATCCACAACCCACCGAGAAAAATGAGAGATACCAACCTTTACACTCACAGAATGTTGTCCACAGCATAAC
Source organism: Protopterus annectens (assembly GCF_019279795.1). Classification (NCBI taxonomy): domain Eukaryota; kingdom Metazoa; phylum Chordata; order Ceratodontiformes; family Protopteridae; genus Protopterus; species Protopterus annectens. The sequence goes on from NC_056738.1 coordinate 384,675,942, forward strand.
AGCATGGTCCCTGCCCTTAACATCTGAAAGGGCTATGCCTATTTCACACACCTTTTATAGCACAGTTCTGAAATCACAGTGAGAACTGCAATCAGTACACAACAGGCTGCATGCAATTAGCAAATGCTGGCTAACAATTGGTGCAGAGGCCATCACATGGGCATATGCAGATACCTACAAAAGTATGCTGTACTCCATGTCCACGCATGCAATACTTTCATTGCACCCTGAGAGAGAGAGAGAGAGAGAGAGAGAGAGAGAGAGAGAGAGAGAGAGAGATATAGAGAGGACTACACTGCAACTAAGCAGACGTAAAGGAATCCCGCAGCAACAGCTACCTAGAAGCTGACAACTGTGAAGTGGAGCAGCAGGAAAGAGAGCCAGACAGTAGCAGAAGCAGCTGGGACAAACACAGGTACTGTAAAGTAATACTATAAAGGTGTACATACTGTGAACCCTCCATATGTGCCATTGGTCTGTATCCATATGTATATGAAGATGTGTAAAGGGCAGGAGATATACAGCACCTATCAGTGAAGGCTGTACATACATTTGTATGTGTGAGCATCTATGTGCACATATAAATGTTGTTTGATTGTAGGTTGTACTGCCATGTACAAATTAGGTTACACAGCTATGTATGTTTAGCAGTATGTTAGTGTGTGTATACAGTAAGGTAGACAAATATGCTGATATACCTGTCTAACATATGGCTATGTATGTATGTCAACATATGTATGTGTATATATATATATATGTATATATATACATATGATATGCATATATGTATACATACATAGAGAGAGAGATGTAGGACTACATAGACAGATGCCGATAGAATATTGTAGCAACATATCTATGTAATGCACACATGCAGAGATAGATATATGTAGATACATATACATAGACAGACTGATCTGACCACCTAGAGGTATGATTGTATATGATGACCTGCAACACAGCCTGTCCCCCCCCGTCGGCCACACCCCCTCTGCGCCCCCCCCTCCACATCTACAGCAGAATATGTACATCAATATATATATATGTGCAAATGTATACAGACATATTTACATATATATATATCTATATACATATAGACATATCTTAATACATATATATATCTATAGAGAGAGAGAGAGAGAGATGTATATAGAGTCTGAGTGAGGCACATGTGTACAGATGTATTGCAACAGGTGCCTGGTGACAAAGGCACGGAGTGAACACCAGTGTCAAACGGAGTAACATACCACATTCCAGATCACCTACACCAGTAACCACCATATATGTGAGTGTCCGCCCACCACTGCATGTGTCAGGGGTGGGCAGGGTCAGACATGTGTACAATAGTGGCCCCAATGATAGTCACAGTGGCACACCATCCCTGGAATAGCTGCACATGGTATGTGTCCGCAGACATGGTGAGTCAGGCATGGACATGTAGGTCGGTGTACCCCCCACAGCACATAATGGATGCCATGGTATGGACCTCACATGACAGCAACAGATATGGAGAAGGACACAGTGACATGTACAACACTGTGACAATGCACCCAAACACAGTACCAATGCACAGTGACTGACAACACCACAGAGTACACATATGCTACCCACGTAGAGGTTACCACCCCAGATGCACATATGGAGGTCACACCCATGCCAGATGTCCAACAACCATTGTAACACCACCCACCATCCACAACCTAAATGTCTGCTGTGTGTCGCCTGTGCCACTGCAATAGTGTGCACATGTGTAGGTACGGGTTCCAACTCACAGATAGGACACACCCTGCAACAAACCACACAGTGTTAAGAAGCGAGACTCCCCATGTGTACATGTCACACATACCCCTGCTGAATGTTAGTCAGATAGGTAATATGCCATATGAGTCACCCTGTGTGACTGTGTGACGGCAGCAGGTACCATCACACCACATGTGTCACAATGGTCAGGTTAGCAGAACAGCACGCTGCTGTAGACACAGGGCATTAGCATATTGTATAGTATTGTATTACAATGTCATGTATTGTGTTGTATTGTATTGGTATGGTGAGGTGCCCCCTTCATGGAGTGGAACCACTGGTGCTGTGCGCCAGTGTACGGGTACATACCCTGTAGTCAAGGTAGTGTAACATAGCACTTCTATATGTGTGTTTAGCTCCTGTCAGAGGTTATGTAGCATGCAACTGGGGATACCAGCAGGTCCCATCCATGTCGTGGTATTCTGCTGACCTGCGGGTGTCTCTCACCTGGACATCTGTGATGACTTGTAGGTTAGGGTCAGCTGGGATAACTATGCCTTATTACAGGGGAGAGGGCGGGGTGACACCTGCACTGAACCTGTCCACCACAATGTTGTCTAGCTGTGGTGTCAGTGAAATATGTGTTGTGTGCTACCTATGGGCATAGAGGATGGCTCCTGACCAGGTCGCTAACATAACTCAGGTAGGCCTCCTGGTCATCTGTAGTGTCACGCTTGATGTCTCACTCAACATTGCCCATGTAGTCAGTATGATGGGAAATAGATCCTTACCAGTGCTGCTCAGACATGCCCTCCCTTCAGTGACTGATGCTCTGTCTTGCAGTAGCGTACATCTTCTGTAATACAATCTGTCTATGGCTGGGGTCCACCAGACAGGATGCTGTCCCTTTGTGGATAGTGTCTTGGCCATATATGTGAATGCATGAGCCATGCATTCTTGGAGATGTCTGTAGAAAGCAATTGTGTAGGGGTCAGCATTGTGGGTTGTCTCTGCCACTGGCCCAGTGGGCTGTAAGGATACCATATCACTGTTACAAAGTGTAATGTTTGTATCTGTAATGTTGTGCACTGTAGCCATCTGTGCTGGTGGTGGAGGTGGGATATGTATATCCAGGGCAAGCAGGGTGTGGTCAGCCCACAGTACTCGCCGATGTACACCATACAGTACCTAGATACAAACCCCCAGAGTGAGGAGGTGCTCCTGACCTGGATTGGTGTTCTGACTGCTGGTGTTTGGTAGTATGTCGTACGGAGCCTGGCAGGTACTGTTGCACAGTTGCTGGCCGAGCACTGATACCTGGCCATCTACATGTGTATCCACCAATAGACAGACAGATGCTACATATGTGAGATATGTGGTATCATAACAGTCAAGTAGCATGTGTAGTATGTGTGCCAAAGTCTGCTGACATATATTGCTGATACCAGGTTATCTTCTTTCTCAGGTACATGGCCCACTCAAGGCATCCCACCTACTCCGCGGCTGAGGATGAGGAGATACACCAGAGCCTGGTGCGGGACTATGCAGCACTCTTTTCTCGCACCAGCCAGAATCAGCAGGTGAGGGCTGCACTGTGGCAGGACCTTGTCCGCCGGGTAAATGATATAGGCATGCATAATAGGACATATGAGCAGGTACGACATCACTGCAGTGATTTGATTAGACATGTCCGTCAGCATGCGTCAGATATCCACAGGCAACAGGTCGCCACAGGTGGTGGGGTGGCTACACATCCCCACTCACCAGACTGGAGGGACTACTCCTGAGTGTAGTGGCTCCAGTCCACCTGCAACAACAGCAGCAGCAGACATGCATCATGATGGAGGCTGGAGCCACACAGCAGCAGGACAGTGAACGTGCAGGTAATATGTCATATGTGTAGTTGACTGTTGTGTATACTGGTAGTTAATGCATGTGTGTGGTGTGTCCTTGGTTCGTAGCTGCCACCATAGTATTTAATATGCAAGCGTGATATCCTCAATATTAGCTGCAGACCTGTGAAAGGCGACTGTTGTACTCCTGACCTGTATCATACTCAGTAACATTGGCACAGTTGTGCCCACTAACATTAGTTTCCTCATGTCTGCAGGACCCTCTGGTATCACTGCATTGCAGCCTATCCATGCTGGTGAGTGTCTATTTACAATACCTGTAAAAGTGTTGATAGTAATAGTACTATTTGGCACACTTAGTAGTGCTCTTTGTATGCATGTAGGTGTGTCTGTGTCTGTGTGTCGATATCACGCATACTGAGTACTGTACAATTGTGTGAAACTGTGTGCATGTGTGCATGTGTGCATGTGTGCATGTGTACCTGTGCATGTGTGCATGTGTGCATGTGTGCACCTGTGCATGTGTGCATGTGTGCACCTGTGCATGTGTGCATGTGTGCATGTGTGCATGTGTGCACCTGTGCATGTGTGCATGTGTGCACCTGTGCATGTGTGCACCTGTGCATGTGTGCATGTGTGCATGTGTGCATGTGTGCACCTGTGCACCTGTGCAAGTGTGCATGTGTGCATGTGTGCATGTGTGCACCTGTGCATGTGTGCACCTGTGCATGTGTGCATGTGTGCATGTGTGCATGTGTGCATGTGTGCATGTGTGCACCTGTGCATGTGTGCACGTGTGCATGTGTGCATGTGTGCACCTGTGCATGTGTGCATCGCTGGTAATGTGTAGACATTGTAAACTGTGTTTCCTGTTTCCTTCCCACAGGTTCTGTTGCTGCTCTGGTGTCATCTAGCAAGGAACCTGAGTCAGGTGCCGTGGGTACTGATAATGATGACATTGGTGTAATGGCACAGGAAGGTATGCCAGGGTCCGCCATTGGTCAGCCAATTGACAGTACACAGCTGTCGACCCCATCAATGCGCACAGTTATCCTGCCAATACACCCCTTGTCACCACTGTCCCTAGGTGATGGACAGCATACAGTGGGCATTGACCAGGGTAATGTGGTATCTGCGGCACATGCTTCCCCACACAGCAGCCATGGGCATGGCCCAGAGATGGTACCACACAGACAGATGTCCAGGGGTTCTCGTGGAGCGTCAATGGAAGCATTGCCCCTGGCAGACGTGCCCACAGAGGTCTTACAACCTCAGCTATGTTTCGACTGTCATGCAGGCACAGTCACGTATGGAACGGTACACCAGACAGGGTCTGAGGGAGCTGGCAGCATGTCGCACAGCCATGACCGACAGTATGCGTGATATTGCGCCGCCATCCGTGATTTCACCGATGTCGTAGACAGACGCTGTGGGGACATATTACACCGGATCCACAACTACATGTCCATGAGCCAGGGTGATGGTGGGCGGTTGAGGCGTCGACGCGGGTATGCCAGCAACAGCAGCAGCTGGCAGTCGGCGCTGACGACAACAGGGCCGCTGCCGCCCAGAGTGCCAGCAGCAGCCCCAGCAATGCTGGGTCTGTGCTGTCATCAGACCGCCCCAGGAGACCACGTGCACGTGGCTCTGGCCAGGCCCGACAGGGATCTGTGTCCAGTCAACGAACACCTGCTTCTGATGACAGTACCCAGTCTGGGTTGGTACCGGATACGGTCCATAGCACCCCTGCAAGGCACAGGTACCGTGTCCGTGGCCAGAGACACTGATCTGTATGACCTGGCAGGTACAGTCTGTGGCTGTCCACAAACACCAGTATATGGCAGCCATGAGGTGGAACTGTGTGCATCCATACACACATGCAAAATAACAACACCTAGGGCTACCGCATACACGCACACACTGCATCAACATTGCCCCACCTTCTACTGCTGTCCCTCACCAACACACATACACATACATGTCAATTGGTGGTATGGGTGGCTGACCCAGGCATACCAAGTTCACACCCTGTGCATATGATGAAACTGTGCCACCTCCTGCATTCTGTAACAACTGTGCAGGTACAGGTTAACATGTTGCTGATGCACAGGGTGACCACATAGATGTGTAGTAATAGTATCATGTTGTTAACAGTACTGTGTGCTGAATTAATTGTGGGTATATCACAGCATGCCTGATGCAGTATTTGTGTGATTGTCATGTCCTGTTGTCTACACCCATGGTAAGTACCATAGTGTATCATCTGCACATGTTGGCATACTGGTGGTAATGATGTCAACAGCAGGCTACATACATAGGTAGCACAGGGATGGGTAATGAATGTAGTAATACACAATGATGGACATGTAAATTGCAAGTGGCATGTTGCCCACACTAGACTCTGCAATGCAGATGTGTGAGGATGTTGATATGTGTGCAGAACTACACAACTGGTACAGGACACACAGGAGCACACTAGCACTGCATGCACACATCTCATACCATGCTAGACAGCACCAACACACATAACTAACTGTCACAGGAGGGAGAGTCCCCATATATGTCAGGGATACTGTGGTGGCAGGCCAGGGAGCATACATCCTACTAAGTATGGCACCACTGAGAGAAGGCTCGGTGTCTGTTATTTGACATGTGTATTACTGCAGGTATGGGCACATGGGTTTCTATCCAGTTATTGTACATCCTGACAGTACATGCATGTTCCGTACACTTGTGTGCACTGAGACTGGACCCTAGACATCTGACCAGTGTATTTCCATGTACATGTGCATAGCGCCTGCATATTTGCAGTGTTACCTTATGGAACTGGTACAGCTTGTTTGTTGTACAATGGACTACATGGAGCCCTGTTCACTGTATCTTTGTTTGCATGCATGTTTGCTTGCAATTACCCTGGAATACCGATCACACCTGCAATGCATAGTTATAGAGCTTCTGTGGACTCCTAGTGCCATCTGCATAGCCTACTATATGTATGGCCATGTCCCACTTGACAGGTTGCCACTGTTTGACCTGTTCACATGTACATTGCCTGTGACACAGTGCATATGACCTGCCTGGCATGTGTCCACGTGAGCAGTCATATATGCTACTGCTAAGTAGTCACAGGCACTACACCTTCACACATTCATCTCCTGTTGAACTACCTGCTTTGCTAGGGACAGCCTGCACCTTTCACCCCTGGCCTATCAGATATTGGCAAAGCCTCTTGCTACCCCCATAGTGCCTATGTTAGGCAGGGCTCACATGACAAACCCACCTTCATAGGTATCACAAGGGATAAGACACTAAGAGCAATGCTACCCAACGCCAGATGTCTAAACCTCCAGATGCATGCACCCAAAACACTCCTTGGCATGTGAAACATCGATATCTGTGCAGTAACAGATGCCTGGTTCAGGGCTACTGAGAGCACACCAGCACTACCGGGTGTAACCCGGTTGATTTCTTTGCTACAGTCACCAAGGCCATTGCCGAGGGATGGTGGTTCACACAGCCTACCTGGACCTTGCAAACGCATTCGCAACAATACCACACTTGGGCATTCTAGGGAAGCTCACCAGCTGAAATATAAGCCCCTATGTCACTAGATGGATTGCACAGTGGCTCAAGAACAGAACCCACATGGTTAGCATTGCTGGAGCCATGCCAGACCCCATAACAGTTACAGGTTGTGTCCCAGAAGGCTCAGTCCTGGGACCCTCTTGTTTGGTACATATTTATTGGAGGTACAGGACAACACGGATGAACTGTGGCTGTCCAAATATGCAGATGACTGCAAACTGGACACCATAATCGACTCCCCAGCTGACACAAGCATCTTCCAAAGGGGCATCATAGCAACAGACAACTTGTGCCAGAGCCATGGCCGTCTGCTGAACAGTGTGTAGAAGGGGAATGTGCATCCTGTAGTCTGTCCACCTAGTTGCCAAAAGGGACATCGTCCTCACACACACTAACCCCCCTCAGCCAAAAACACACACTTGCCAATTGCAGGATTCAAACCACTATCTGACTGTTATGACACGTGAGACGGGCGCATTAGCAGCACACGCTATTTGCATTACTGGGGGTTTTCTCTTCCCCTGCTATACTTATAGAGTGCTGACATCATCAGTGTTTAGAAAAGGGAATGGGCATCCTGTAGTGTCTTATCCTATTTGCCAAAAGGGACACTTCACTCACACAGTAATCCCCCTCAGACAAACACATACACTTGCCATTCACAGGATTCAAACCCCTACCTAATTATGTTATGACACTTGAGACGGACGCATTAGCAGAGTGCGCTATTCGCATTACTGGGAGGTTTCCTTTCTCCTGCTCTACTTATAGGGTGCTGACATCATCAGTGTTTAGAAAAGGGGATGGGCATCCTGTAGTCTGTTCACCTAGTTTCCAAAAGGGACATTTCCCTCACACACTAACCCCTCTCAGACAAACACACACACTTGCCATTCACAGGATTCAAACCCCTACCTAATTATGTTATGACACTTGAGATGGACGCATTAGCAGAGCGCGCTATTCGCATTACTGGGAGGTTTTCTTTCTCCTGCTCTACTTATAGGGTGCTGACATCATCAGTGTTTAGAAAAGGGGATGGGCATCCTGTAGTCTGTTCACCTAGTTTCCAAAAGGGACATTTCCCTCACACACTAACCCCTCTCAGACAAACACACACACTTGCCATTCACAGAATTTAAACCCCTACCTAACTATGTTATGACACTTGAGACGGACGCATTAGCAGAGCGCGCTATTCGCATTACTGAGAGGTTTCCTTTCTCCTGCTCTACTTATAGGGTGCTGACATCATCGCTGTTTAGAAAAGGGGATGGCCATCCTGTAGTCTGTTCACCTAGTTTCCAAAAGGGACATTTCCCTCACACACTAACCCCCCTCAGACAAACACACACACTTGCCATTCACAGGAATCAAACCCCTACCTAGGGTATGTTATGACACTTGAGATGGACACATTAGCAGAGCGCACTATTCGGATTTCTGGGAGGTTTCCTTTCTCCTGCTCTACTTATAGGGTGCTGACATCATCAGTGTTTAGAAAAGGGGATGGGCATCCTGTAGTCTGTTCACCTAGTTTCCAAAAGGGACATTTCCCTCACACACTAACCCCTCTCAGACAAACACACACACTTGCCATTCACAGGATTCAAACCCCTACCTAACTATGTTATGACACTTAAGACGGACGCATTAGCGGAGCACGCTATTCGCATTACTGGGAGGTTTCCTTTCTCCTGCTCTACTTATAGGGTGCTGACATCATCGGTGTTTAGAAAGGGAATGTGCATCCTGTAGTGTCTTTTCCTATTTGCCAAAAGGGACATTTCCCTCACACAGACTTACACACACACCAACCACTTGCAGGATTTGAAACCCCTACCTAATTATGCAATGACACTTGAGACGGACGCATTAGCAGAGCGTGCTATTCGGATTACTCGGAAGTTTCATTTCTCCTGTTGTACTTATAGGGTGCTGACATCATCTGTGTTTGGAAAGGGGAATGTGCATCCTGTGGGGAGGCAAACACCAAGCACACTATGGCTAAGCTGTCATTCCCTAGGGCAAACAGCCTAGTGTTGACCTCTACACCATTATGTTTAATTGTCAAATGCACATTATTTGTTGCTGATAGACTGTTTGCATATCTTTATTGCCATAGCATTCCCTGTTGGTATGAACACCTTCTGCATCTGTGGAAACTGTTTGCATATGGGAGGGATCCACTATATCACGTATGTCTCTGTAGTCATTTAACTGTGTGCACTGGGCAGACTGCTGTAATGTGGTTAGTTCCTGGCATAACACATAACAATACCAGATATGTGTGTCCCACTGCTAAACCAAGATTTGGACTAATGTGTGAGCATGCCCAGTTCAGCCTTCCCATGGCATGTTGTCAAAGTGTGTGAGCATGCCCAGTGTGATTATTCCATATGTTGGACTCTGCAGCCCACCACATTTGTGGATGTGTGTGATCTTCACAAACTAAGTGTGTGAGCATGCCCAGTTCAGCCTTCCCATGGTATGTTGTCAAAGTGTGTGAGCATGCCCAGTGTGAGCATTCCATATGTTGGACTCTGCAGCCCACCACATTTGTGGATGTGTGTGAACTTCACAAACTATCACCCGTTCATGGTTGTGGGTTGTGTGTCATGTTGTGTAGTTACTGTACAACTGCTTTGTGTGTGAACACAACAGGATTATACTGTGCCTGCAGTGTTTGCATGGGATACTTTGCATACAGTTGTCAACATCCTTTCACACTGACCTAACACTGTAGTACTGTATAGTGTACTGGTAGTACTTTGACTGTGGTGGACAGTAACCTGGGCTTTACTGCTATCACTGCTTTACATTTCGATAGTGGGCACAACAGCCTGGTTGGGGCCAGTTGTGTACATCTGACCATGTTGCATTCTGTTCAGATATGAACTACTTACACCAGGCTTGTCCAACATTGTTAGTGTATTCCACAACATAGGTGTACAATTGCAAACACTAGCGATGTGCCCTAGTCCATGTCTAATGCAAGTTGGAGAGTGTGTTTGTCCTTCAACACACATTGTAAGAGGAGTTTGCCATGACATATGTCATGGTTAGTATACTGTGCCTCTGTCTACCTGTGACATGACAGTGATACCCAGGATAAACCTACCATCTCTGGTCCACCCATCAGGATTCCTATTGAGGAAGATTGATAAGTGACTCTATGGGTAGCCTGTGCTGAGGGTTCACTCATGGGTGGGAGTGGCTTCTGTGTTATGGATCACACAGTACAGCTTGTCCTATGTAAGTCAGTGCTGGGGTTCAGGTCTGTCATGTGCATAGCTCACTGCCATTCAGATTGTACTATGTGCAGCATGTTTATTGATGCCAGCAACACAGGCAACACATGGCATCTGTGTAGGCTGTTTGATACTCCTGATGAGGTACTGTTGGGGACTTTACAGTTGATGGAGGTGTCTGCTGAGGTACATCCCACAGGGGCTATTGTAGTCAATTGTACCACTGATGCAGGACGACTGCAGAGCCACAATGACCTCCCTTATGTAGATCTGACAGCCTTCATGATTAGGTGGGTATATGGTATGTTTCTGTAAACACTACAGCACATGTTTGTCCAATGCAGGATATCTATCACCCTGTGTCCCCAGGTCTCTCATTACATGTTAACTACATAATGGGTTAACACCTATGTGGTGATTGGTGGGCACTTACTGTATATCCACGGGGTTGACTATACACGCTTCTGCACTTAGCTTGCTGACATAGCTATGGCACCAGTTGTCTGTTTCTATGTGGCCCTTTGTGGGATGCATGTGTCAGCTGGTGGATCATATGTGGTGAGCGGTTTGTAGTCCTCTGCAAACATGTTAGGACACAGTCCTTCCATGTTTGCCTGTAGCTATGGGACATATATACCAGACGAGGGAGATACCAGGACAAAGCCTTGTGGGATGCCAGTTATATCTGGTTTGTAGTCTGACATGGCTGAAGCATGTCTGACCATGTCTGTTCTGTCCTTGGTCTGGTTTGCAACCTCTACTGACATGTGGGTTTATATTTACGCTGGTGAGCCTATCTATACTGAACATGTAGGGTATTGTATAGAAGCCTTTGCAAGGTCCAGATGCACTGTGTGGAGCACATTGCCCTCATCAATGACCTTAATGACTGTTTCAATTGAGTCCAACATGGTTAGGGGCAGGATCTGCACTTGAGAAGGCCACACTGGGTTGGGTCCGTGTCAGTAGGTCCCCAACATCCTTATGTCTGTGGTACATGCTGATCCTTTCCATAGCTGTGCAATCTGGGCTTCTCAGGATTCTGGGGTAGTACTGTTCAGTATCCATTCAGGCAACACCTTTGTTGAGAAGGACCACTGTTGTTGTACACTGCTCTTTGGGTACATATTCTGTGGTACGGCTGACATTGAGCAGTAGTGTGGTTTGGCATTCCATTCATCTTAGACTCCATATTGCACTAAGCCCAGGTCACCATCTCATACCATTGCTGCTGTGTGTTTTGCTTTGGAGATGTTGTCTGTTACCTCAGCATCTGCTATGTCAGGGCCAGCAGTCTGCTGGGATAGATATTCTGCATTTGTGGGGGGGTGGGGGTTTGCACTGCACCTGTCGGGATGTATGTTGGCAATATGTGTGTGTGTTTGTGGTATTTGTGTGATTCAGGGCATATCTGTGAATTCCCAACATGGCTCCTACCATCAGTTGTGTAAGCCTTGGGATTATCCTTCGTGTCCTGTACAATTTGTATCTACATAGGTTCATAGGTTCATACTAGGCTATCCACCCTGGGCATTTGTTAGCCTAGCCAGAGTGTGTGTGGCTTTTGAGACCCCTTGCTATGTGGATATTATGGCCATGTATTATTTGCTTTGCTGTGCCTCTGTCTGGACATGACACAGTGAAGACCCCACTGTAACTCTACAATCATCCATCCACTTGGCAAGATTCCTGTTGAACAGTGTCAGTGAGGGGCTCTGCCTAACATGGGGTGGGATTCTGGTCCAGGGTGTGTGGAGCCTCTGGATTATGTATCTGTCCCACCGGCACATCCTATTTCATTATTTGTTGAGGTTGACATCTCTCACTCTCGCAGCTCCAATGGATATGTGTTGTCTGGGGTGGAGCATGTCCATTACTCCTGTGTTGGGCATGGCCTCCTACAACAGGCATGCAATGCCTCTGTGTGGGCAGTCTGTGACTGGAGTCAGCTGGGGTGTCTACAGCCAGGCAGCATATGACATATATGTGTGACACTTTATCCTCTTGGTGAGGTACCTTTGCGGTCTTTCTAACTGCTGCAGGTGTCAGGTAAGGTAAATCCCATATGAGGCATTGTACTGGATTATGGGTGTGATTGGGATAAAGTATAAGGGCACAGTGACCTCTGTTGCCATAGATGTGACTCCTTTCCTGATACAGTGTCACATGTAGACAGTCTTCCTAGCCACATTGGCAATGTGGGTGTCACATAACAGGTTACTGTTCACTTGTGTCCCTAGGTCCCTGGTTACTCCTTCCATACATAATGGTTTACCACCTATGTGGTATTTCGTGGTACCTTGTTTGGTATTTGGTGGGACATTCATACTGTCCAGTGTCTTCAGGACGGTTGGGGGGGGGTTATTGTGTGTGAGAGTGCGGTCTGTAGCATGCTACAGACTGCACAGCAGTCTTGCCTACAGTTAGTTGCACATGGGTGAACTCCACTGCCTTGTGCATTGTCAGTTACCTGGACGTATGGGTGTCTGTGCTGCCTATGGTTACTCACCTCCTTTTATGTAGTGTTCCAGGTTTTGGGGCCATGACACATGGTACGTGGTATAACCTGGTAGTGCTGGTGTGCTGTCAGGAGCCTTGCAGCAGGTTTCTGTCACTGCACAGACATCGATGTTCTCTATTCTGGGATGGCCTCGAGCATGCATATTGGGGTGTACACATCTGGCATTGGTCAGCATTTCCCTTATGTTTCTTCCCACTTATGTTTTCTCGGGTGGTGGGTCAGTCTTTTCAGCCTTGCCTACAAAAGGCTGTATGGAGGTGGCCAAGGCCTTATCCACTATTCAGACGCCCAGGGGTAACAGGTGCAGGCCATCCCAAGGGCAGCTGCATGGCTTGTCAAGCATGACATCCCAAGCAGACAGACATTGATCCCCTTGGAATGACACCAGTAAGTGTGCTACTTGCTATGACTGATCATTCCGTGTTTCTACTGTGGCATTATTCTTGGTAAGGGTAGGTTGCTGCAAACGGTGAGTGTCATACCAGCCTGGACTACATGATCAGATAGCTCATCTGTGTCTCTTTACATGTAGTCTAGGGCAGTACATCTCAGGTCATTCACACCAGCATGGACTATGACTGCATCATATTTCTATTTGCTTTGGAGTGACCTACATATTTCTGTTATGTGGCATATTGTGGCGGCCTACAGGCAGCTTACTGTACCCTTTCCTTTGTTCAGTCTGCTGTGGGGGACAGCAGTGTGTCTGACTATGGAGTCACCTATTACAACTGTATTGGGCATGTTGTTTCTCCTTCTGGCCTGTGACTGTTTGGCACACCAGCTTTGTGTGCTATGTGTTGCATGTGCTATGTTTGGAGGCTGTTTCATTGGGTGTCTGCTTTAGTGGCCTCTGTTGGTGTGCTGTGTGTGTGATTTCTGCCTCCGGGAATGTATTTCTGTGTTTATGTGTTTGGTTTGCAGTTGTGATAGGTCTATGTGGGTATGTGTTTGTGGTGTGTGTGGTTACCTTCTCCTACTGACTTGTTTTGGGTGTACTGAGTTGGGGGAGCTCTGCCTCCGGTTTGGATGGATGGTTGCATCTCTCACATATATTTGTATTTCTTGGGTGGAGTTGGTGGTTGTCTGTGTACTTGGGGCAGGTGTAACATTGCCTCAGGATTCACAGATTCCACTTGTTGTGCCTGGCCTTACTGGATTGCATGTGTGGACAGATTATATTGCCATACTACTGATCAGTAATTACGCCATTGTTCATGCTTGCTCTATCATGTAGTAGCTTCCTCATTCTCTTGCATGTTTTGGTTATGGCTGGTGTCCACCATGCCAGATTTAGGCACTGTGTCTTGTTTTAATTTGGGACTGCATAATCCAAGCATTCCTGGCAGTGTTCATGGAATGGCTGTCTTACAGGTTCTGAGGCATGGCCCATATTTTGCACCTGCACGGGACCTTTCATGGATTCCACATCAGTTTGGAGGTGTGCAAATAATGCTTAGCACATGTTTTCCACTGTGATTTTCCAGACAGGGACTGTGGTCAGGATTTGTATATCCAGTGTGATTACTATATGGTCTGGTTTTACCAGTGAGCAATACACTTCTCATCTTGACATCCCGCACTCCATGTTGCTGATTATCACATCCAGTATGCTTTCCCCTCTTGTGGGGGTGGTACGTTGTTCCTGGGCCTTTTGGTTTGTGGATTCGATGACCTTTTGTCCTACACTGTTGCAGCTGGTATAATGCTCCCAGTCTATGTGTCTGGGTATTTGCAGTCGCCCAATATAATGTGGTTTGGAGGACTTGATATATTCATGTATTCCAGCATGGGCCCGATGCAGTTCCTGGTGTTGGGCCAGTACTCTGTAGCAGGCTATACACTGGGGGGCAGTTTTAGCCACTGTTACTTGAGCATGGCTAGTCCATGCTGCTTTTGTGGTGGTACCAACATGGGGTGTGGTTATCCTTGACAATTCTTGCTGGTCACCCTCCTTTGTAGCTTGTTCCAAGTGTTGAGGATGTACAGCACAGTATGAGGTGTAACCTGGTAGTGTTAGGGTGCTGTTGTGAGCCTTGACTCAGATTTCTGTTACAGCACAGTTATCAACATTCTCCATACTGGGTGGGCTTAGACTGCATGCATCTTGCTGTTTGAACTTATCCCTTATCTTATTCTTATCCCTTCTGGTACCTATGGAGATAGGTTTGTGTTTTGAGCCTTACCTATTCAGGGCACACTGTGCGTGACAACAGCCTTTGCCAGTATCCATACAGCCTGCACTGATAGGTGCACGCCAGTCCTAGCAGGTGGTGCATCATGTCATGCTCAGCATGTCATCCCAGACTGGCCCACAGTGGGTCCCCTTTGCCTAACTGCATTACTTCAGCAATTGTTGCACTTCATCATCTCGTTGTCCTGTTGTGGCATGCTGCTTGTTGAGGGTAGGATGTTAGTCGGGGTCCTCAGGTGTGCATATGGTACTTGGTGTTACATTACTTAACACATAGCATTCATGCCTCAGGTGGTGCTGCAGGGTTGCCTCTGTCGGATGCACATATTACACTTCCCTGTACATGTTTGTGAGCAGGTTGTGTCACGCTAGGCATCCCTGTTACTATATGAGTGAGTCAGAGGGGTATCATTCCCAAGGTTCCTACTGAGCCAATGTATGTGCTGCGTTGCCTCTTTGCCAAGGCCAGGGCATACTGGGCACGCCTCCTTCTGCCTACTGGGGCAGGCTCAGGTTGTTCCTCCTCCGAGTCACGCTGTGCCTGTGGTGGCCTTGGCGATGGTGGGGCTGTTTGGCCCAGCCCTATGCTGGTCCTGCTGCAGCTGTTTTCGCAAGGTCATATTATGTAGCATAGCACATACCATGACAATTTGGGTACATGTAGTTGGTGTGTACTGCAAGGCTCCACCAGATGTGTCCAGACACCGGAACCGTGACTTGAGCAGCCCAAACACATGCTCTATTACATTACGTGTTTGTGCGTGTGCCTCATTATGGCGTTCCTGTTCAGGTGTGTGTGCGTTTCTGATGGGTGTCATCAGCCACGGCTCCAGTGCATATCCTGCATCCCCCACTAGGTGTCCGTGCGGGATGTCCCCATTGGCAAATGTCTGGTACAGCTGCGTCAGATGCCAGATGTGGGAATCGTGGTAGCTCCCAGGACAGCCAGCACACACATTCATTATTATGCCCTGGGCATCACACACGACCTGGCAGTTGATGGAGAGAAGCCCTTGCGGTTTATGTAGGCCCTACCCCGCTCTCCTGCAGGTGCTTTGATGCGTATGTGCGTGCAGTCTATAGCACCCAGTACCTCAGGGTATTCCGCTATTTGCTGGAAGAGACGCATGTTGCTGGCCAATACCTCACGGGCATTGGGGAAGTATACATGATCACCGACATGTGCTGACATGGCATCCAGGAACTGGTGCAGTACCCTGGAGGCTGATGCCTGTGATATCCCCATCATATCGCCAGTTGGTCTCTGGAAGGTACCTGTTGCTAGTATTCTTAGGCCAACACATACCTTGGTTTCCACTGGGATGGGTTCCCCTCTGTTGGTTCTGTGTGTGAGGCGTGGCCTGCACAGCTGCACTATTTGCTGCAGGAGGTCTCTGTCCACTCTATAGTGCTCTACTATCTCCAGCTCATGTAACCCGTGGTAGGTGACCCTGGGCCTGTACACTCTTCTCCGTCTCCTCACTGCGGGTTGTCTGGCACCATCTGCATTGTCACCACCCTCAGCAAGTCGCCTATGTCTCCTTATGACAGCTATGGCAGCCCCTAACATTTCTGCTCTGAGTTCAGCTTTTTCAGTTTTCACTTCTGATAACTTAATTCCTGTCTTGCAGTGTCTCTTGAGAGAAACATTCTGCACTGCTGTTTGCAGAGTTTTAAGTGCTGGGCTGGCCTAGTATTCTGCCTGTGTAATTGCCTGCATCTAATTGTTTTCACCTGCCAGCTCCAGCAGTATTCCCTGCTAACTTCCTACTACATCTGTTGCTTCCTTTTTCCTTTCTGTTTCCTCAGGGTGGAGCCGTGTGCAAACCAGCATAAACACGCCACAGTGGCTTACACGCCGCACACATACTTACACAGTTCAGAATGTGCTTATTCGGTTTTAAACGCTGCACGCCCGCGCAAACAGTGTTAAACATCTCCCAACACGCTCCCACATGCTTAGTCTGCCTTACACGCGCAAGACACTGTCTTACACGCCAAGACACCGCCTTACTCGCGCTTCATGGCGCGCGCACGTGCGCATACACGCCCAGCAAGAAACGTTGGTGTAGGCAACAGTGTACACCTTCCATTTCTTGACTTTCTCATGTTTACTTAGTGGCACACCTCCTTCCTTGATATCTCTCTGACATCTGTCATGTAACTCTACCTTCCAATGAATTCCATCCCTTTCTACCATTCCCCCCTGTGATGTCACCTATCTCCTACTCTGTTCCTCCCCCTTCTGTAACTCTTACACTACTCAGAATGTGCTCATTTGCTATGTGACAGTGGAATTCAGTATCCTTACCCTCATTTGCATCAGATTGCCTACTAATGCTTAGTTACATCTCTTAGACTTGGCTTCCCCTTGGCAACCACTACACGGTGGCCATGTTGGTTTTCCTATGCTGGTCCCTCCATTGACATTCCATGTATTGCATAAAACCTACATTTGTAGGTTTAAAATCTTCGTTTTCATGTTTTATGCAGCGCAGCCCGCTTGCGTGGGGCTGCGCTGGTTTACACATCGGCAATTGCCGAAAAAAAATTATAATTTTAATATTTTTGCATGGTTGCATTGCCAATGGCCACATATTTGGCCATTGGCATGCTGCCTAACATATGCACCCTTTATTTGAGCTGACATGGCTCCATTGCCGTGTTGCAGAAACGCACTCAGTTGTCAACTGAGTACATTTCTGCAGCTAACACGGCTCTTACACGGGCTGTTCTTGGCTTCCTGGATCGCTAATCAGCCTCATTTGCATGCTATTCGGCTGCAAATGGGCTGATTAGCTTAGCCACGCCCACTCCGTGTAAGAGCCGTTTTAGACTGACTCTTACACGGACTTTGGGCTGTTCCTGGATCGCGAAGGCTACATGGAGTCTTACACTACTCTTAGACTCCGTGTAAGCCTTCGTGAATCCGGCCCTTTATCTCGGTAGGTAAAGTTAAAGTAATCTTTATCGCCATTCACATCAACAAATGCAATGTATCACTGCATGACATTTTGTTTCTTCAGGCTCGTATGCATTGAAAACAGTTTTCACAAGAGGGTGAAGGAGGCATATAATGAAAGAAATTCTAGACAGTACAGATATAAATACACACATAAGTAACTTACCCAGCACCATTTTTAAGATAGGATAGCAGCATAGCATAATTCACAGTTCCAGCACTGGTGCAAGTAACAATTTAGTTCAGATCACATAACTTAAATAAAGAGAATAATTTAATTCCACGACAGTAAAGACAATCATATTGCACTTATGATGTCCTCATGAGCTGAGGGAGTGTTGACTTTGTTAAGGTTAGTTCAACAGTCTGATCCCTTGTGGAAAGAAACTATTCCTAAATCTTGATGTTCTACATCTGATGCTTCTGTATCATTTCCCTGAAGACAGGAGGTAGAACAGTCCATGTGCGGGATGATACTTGTCCCTTATCAGTCTCACAACCCTGCCATAGCATCTGCAAGAGTAAGGGTCCTGTAAGTACTGGGGGATTTGATGCTGTGATTTTCCTGGCCTGCGCTGCTTTACAACCTTCTCTAATGCCTTAGGATCTGCATGTGAGCAGATACACCACAGTTCTAAAACTGTCTACATAGTAAGGGTTAATATTTTCATATAGACCAGTTTCAATGATAAGAAATGATGCTAATGTCTATGCAGACATAACAGTAAACCACTTAGACCTACTGATACTGAAAGTAATCAGTAATAATTAGGTTGAGATGATAATGGGTGAGGTAGGCAGTGATTGTAATTAAAAGACTGTTACTGCATTTAGACATGGGGGGGGGGGACTACCACAAAGCAATACCTCCCAGTGGTCTTGCTCAGTATGGACATTGCCAAGACATTTCAGAAGGGTTGTTTTTTGAGATCATTTGTATATGGGAAAGAGATGTATGGAATGGCAACGTTTTAAATTAAATACTGCAGATTTATTAAGGTTACAGCTCCATTAAAGTTGAATGCCAGAGACAGTTAAATATTAAATACCAGTAGACTATAGATCTCTTCTACCCCTCTGCTTTTCCCTATTATAGAGCCACTGACATAAGTAAAGAGAGACTCATGAAAAATAAAATAGCCAACTAGAAGAACTTTAAATAATGAACTGTATGTCGGTCATTTGATTCATATTAGTGTGGAGCAAAAAAGCTTTGCTAGAGGGTTATCTGTCTTGTCATGATGCAAACCAAACACAGAAAAGAAACAGTAGCATTACCTGCATATAATACAAAAAATTTTGAACAGTACAGATATAAATATATACATAGATATAAAATTTTATAAGAAGATTTGCAAACTATTTAGTTATTTTTTATTTTCTAACCCTAAAAATGCAATGAGGCTCATGGTACTTGAGTTATAATTAAAGCCAGAGGAGACTTATGGTACTGGAGTGGTGGAATACAGACCCCTACATATTGTAAAGATTTTTATCAGCGCTTTTATTTGTTTTATAAAGTTTCTTTAAAAATAGATTACCTTCTCACATGTTGAACTCACATACCATTCATGTAGTACTGTAAGAAGAAGGGTTACTGGGCAGCTTTTAAAACTGAACAATTGTTTGACTTACTCCAGCAGACAAAACAAGGCAAATGAATTCAGGGATGAGAAGTATATTTATGGGAAGAATTTGTCAGCTAAAGCTACAAACAAAACTTTGGACAACTGGCACAACTGGCTGTGAGTTTACGAGAGGTGACTGGACTTTTTTTCTCTTAAAAGAGTGATAACTGCACACATGCCAGTAGAAATAAATCAACAGGTACACTGAAGTCACTGAAGCACAAAGTAATGCAGACAGCACCCTCATTTTGTTATTGCCACACCCCTTTCCTATCTAGTTTTTTACCACTGTTCCACTGCGCTACTGTATACCTGCTCCTGCTCTCCTAAAAATGCACAGAAATCACTTCATTAGCACCTGCTATTTACAGCATTCTTCTCTGCATCACCACCCTCTCTGCAAATTAATATATCATATTTTTCTCTTCTTTTCTACTAGATATCCACAGTTTTATCCCCAAGTCATATAATCTTGACTATGACAGCATTCCATCCCCTTCTTTAGTGTAAACTTACCTACACACACACACACACACACACACACACACACACACACACACACACACACACACACACACACACACACACTGCATTATTATTGCCCATCATAAATGAAAAGGCTTTAGTCATGTCACTGATTCCTAACTTTCAAGCTGTGTAAAGAAGAGCAGAAAAGTAATATTGGTCACATAGGCTTAGCAGTTGCTTGTGACTTTTGTGTCAAATGTTGTTGAAGTAATTGTAAGTTACAGCAAGTCAGTACAAACTTCATCAAAGCTCTTAGCAAAGAGTATCACTGTTTTTAAACCTGTTTTGGACATTTTAACACATTGATACAGTGGAAAAATTGCTGCTTGAAATATGACATACAAAGGGAAAAATAACTGAGACACATCACAAGGTAACAAACCAGAGTTATGTAATTTCACATATGCATATCAGATATCATTTTAAGTATTTATACTATAATTACTGCGGTGGTGGTGCTGCGGCAGTAAGACGTTGTCCTGTTCGATTCTCAGCTAGAGCATCTTCTGTGTGGAGACATGCGAATGGGCATACCTTCGTTGAAGGTTGTGCGTCAAGGCTGGCAACACGGCACGTAAAAATCTACTGCCAATCATTAGTGGACTGGAGTTCCGCTGTGGCGACCCCTAACCAGGAAAAGCCGAAAGACACAACAACAACATACTATATTATATCAACATGCCTAAATATGAAATAATCACTTCTGTTTAAAAGAATAAATAAAATAATTATTGCCATTCCCCATACTTAAGTTTCTTACAATAAACTGTAAACTAAAAAGTTTTGCCCGTAGCTGTCATATATCAACTGTTGATGCAGTTATGTTATTTATGTTACTACCTACAAGTCCAGATAACAATACCCAGCTCACAGTTTGACCATATATTTCCTATGATGTTGTTGCCATAGTTTTCTTTTTTCACTGCAAGTATAACACCAGCTCAGAATTTGTGGCACAAAAGCAAACCAAAGAAGCAAGGAACCAGCAGATACCAGGCAGTACTGGATATGTGGAATAAGTGGCATAGTGTGTTTATAGTAGGATATTGTACAAACCTCCTTTGTTTGTACAGTAGTGAGGGTGTTTTTTATTTGATATTAATCTGTCTTAACTATGTTTGTTTATTTCATAACCAGTGTCAAAAAAAATGTCTAGAATAACCAAAGGCAGCATTTTGTGGTGGTTCCTTTTGAAGGAGTGACAAGCACTCAGGGTCTTGATGGTGGCCGGTCACAGTTAAGGTCATTTCTGAGTACTTGGCTGTTGCTATTTTTTTTCCAGAATGGCTGCATGTCCATAATCCCTCTATGCTACTTTTCAGACATACAGTGTCTCCTATCACCCCACCATCACCACCACCACCAAGCCACCTCAAACTCTGCAGTTCACTCCCTTCCATTTATCCCTGACTGGTGGTGAGCAATTATTTCCAGAAGGGTTTACACCAGTGAGCACACATCCTTTTTCTCTCCATACTAAAACAATCACAGTGATTGCATGTTTCTTTATGTGCCTGCCTAATATCCTGCTTTTAACCACAGGTCATCCTTCAGAGAAACACTTCCCATGAAAACCGAGAGTTACTTACCTTGCCACTCCCTGCTTGCTCTCTGGATTCCCACACTGCTATAGTTATTTATAATGCGCAGCTCAGCTTTGCATTTGTTTATGGTCTTACATTCAGTTGTATGAGCTTAGACAGCAGAGGATGGATATAAGTGACTGACCATTTGTGATTTACTAGTTCCAGGAGGTGGGACTTACTTTATTTCTCCACAGCAATTACATCAGGGGTTAAGGCGTGGATTTATAGCACCATGCACAGGGACCAGGCAAGTATGTGCCCAGGCAAGAAATATTCTCACTCTAGCTGAGATGACCATAGGCCACAACATAGTAGGGTACTGTATCATCCTTGTGGCCATAAAGGTGAAGGCTATAGATGTATAAGCGCATAATTTAAAAATACATTTTTTACAAATCCACTATAAAATGGCATTGCTTTGAGTGGACTCCATGGCTAACAGCATCTTTGGGTTAGCAGAAAAACTAGTATGATACCTTTTTTAGCATATCACATAGTTAAGTCTTCAGGCTAATTATTTTTAACTGGGTAAGCCCACTGGACACAAGTCCCCTTTTCAGGATGAGCTAGGATCATTCTTGTTTTAAGAACTTACTCAAAGTCACAGGATAGGCCAATGTAGGCTGAGGGATCCAAATCCCAGGATACAAGTACCAGTTCATTAGGAGTTCATAGACTTAATCCTCTGCAGTACCAGATGTACTAAACACAGTTACATGTTGTAGAACTGTGTGTAATAAATTATAATAAATCATACTGACTCAGACATCTTGCTGTCTCAGACAAAAAGTGGCACATTAAACTTCTCAGTGCTGGAGTTGCCTTGAACTGACAATAATAAAGTAAGGGGATTCAGGGTGAGGGTTACCCCTTTCTTTAGTTTTCATGTTCTGTCATTGTGTGAAACTCACGTGACAGAGTAATACATTTGTTTTTGTCATGTTAACTTGAGTAACTGTTTTTTGCGCAATCAGGTCCAACCAGTTTTGTATTTAGAAGTGTTGGATTTTGCAGTATTATAGTGCAACTTAGTTAATCATCTCATGTCTGGAATGAACCCCTGTTCACAGACTAGCTCTAGAATGTATTCTGAAGAAGAAGCTGCTGGAAAACCATTTAGCATGTACAGTACTGTATGACCTGTTATTTCTGTAAAATTGTAATCATGCTCAAAGTTTTCTCCCACAGTTAAACTTTGTGATTGCCTCATTCCAGTTAACTGTACACATTCTGGTCCCTGCAGCCACCTGACTGCTTTATTTATTTATTCTTTGTTAACCAGGAAAGTCCAACTTGGAGCAAGCCAATTTTCAGCAGGGGACCAGGGAGAAATGCATGTCTTTGTAATGTGGAAGGAAACCTGAGCACACAGAGGAAACCTACACAAGCACAGGGGAGGACATACAGACTTCCACACAGAAGACACCTCAGCTGAGAATTGAACTGGAGAACCTCTTGCTGTGAGGTGACAACACTACCACTGTACCACTGCGCCAACTGTAGCTACGAAGTCACTAACCACCACTGTTAATAGCTCAGTGATAAAAACACACAAAATAAAGTAAATCAATGAAATGCAGCAAATCATTGTTACAATACACACAGTGAATCTGCAAATAAAACATCTGAAAATAAAAATCAATAAATGCAACATGCACTGAAATGTAGTTTATTAATTGTGTCACAATTCACTCTTGTGGAAGTTAATAGGGTATCATGTCTAGGTGGAAACAGAGATTAAAAACAGAAACATTAGCAAGGAATGTGAAAATAAAAGACCTTAGCACAATATAGGTTAAGAAACCACACAAGTCTAGAACTAGTGTATTTTTCTCTCTTCTGTCACCATAAAGACATAATTTAAATTCAAAGCAAGGTTATTAAAATCTGCTGGAAACAGTGCATGTTGTATTAGTACACTCAATATTAACCAAAATCAAACAAATGACACTGAGCCTAAAGGTCTTAGCTTCAGGAGCAGCGACAGATCTGCTTTAAGCTGGTCAGAATTGTGAGTTTGTTTATAAATATTGAAAACAATTTAAACTCAAAAATAAATATTTGCCTGATCTTTCTTTGTGGCCTTGTATACTTCATTCACAGTATAATCATGACAAGGAGCTTTATCGCTCCTGAGTATAGGTATAGTGCTGATAATGTAACGTTCTTCAAATAGTTTCAGTATATTATGTCTGTTTATTCACTTTCCAAAAATCTAATTTCTGTCATTGCTATAGTTTACTGTAAAGATATCACACCATTGTTTTTGACTCATAAAAAAATCTCCTTCCATTTGTTTTCCTTGTTTCTTCATTTATTCATTTCCAAATTTTTTTCATATTATTTTCTAAAACGTCACATTTCTTGTCCCTTGCTTTCAAGGTGTTTTTTTTTTTAATTTGTTTAATGAAATTATTTATACATTTTTAATCTTTATAATATATACTTTTCTGCATTCCTTGTCTTCATCCATTGTCTGCAAATACCTTTTTTGAAAAGGGGGGCCAAAACAGGTAAAAAGAGCCAAGGCATAGAACAAAGAAGTGGCTGACATCAATGTGATAGAGGAAGGAGCCACACCCTAGCAATGTGCAGAAAAAAGAGCTGATGACATGGTGGGACATCCCAGGATAAAAGCAAGGAAGAATGCAATTGCACATTGTAGCACTGATAAAGGCTCTTCCATGCTCCAACCTTTAGCACCAGGCCTGGATTACCGTCTCTCTGTATAAGGGGTAATGACTTTGATGCAGACAGGAATGCTGTAGGAATCACCCGAGATCATGTTGATACCAGTACCTTCAGACCCCTACAAGAACCATAGTCAAGCAGTGTGGAAGGTTAATATGTAGCTCATTTTACTACATTATGCTGATGTTTATTTGACATGACAGGAGCATATATCACACTTACATGTTGTATCATCAGCTATGTCATCAAGGTCAAATGCGTCAGGAAATCTACTGGCAATGTATGGTAATTTTTTTCATTCTACCTATATGTACGTTTCATAGGTCACATTAACCACGTGTTCAGATATTTATTCACAGAGTCAGCGCCAAATCCAAACCCATCCTGTGCCTCAGCACATCAGGCTGATGTTGACAGCATGATATTTGTCAGCGATGATGCCATAACTCTCCTTCTCATGACACAGTGGGTTGCCATTGTAAAGTGGATAACTACTAAAGCAGTGACATTGGCTCACACACTCAGCCAAATGAGGACATGTTATTAGAGTGGGAAACCCCAAGCAGCTCAACACTGACCTCTTGTACACAGCATGAACCCATTGATGAAGACACTAGAGAGGCAGCAGTGCATATTCTTACCCCTATGCACAGACGTGCCAGGCAAAAACATATGCCACAGTTTGCTTCAGACACATGCAAAACCTTGGCTACACAGCAAAACTGTGCCATGACATAGTTCAATCCCAGGCTACTGACACCGAGAGTCAGGTAGACATTGTTAGAGTACTGCAGGTTACACATGAGGAATTTCTCAAGTACACAGGAATGGAGGAGGCCAGGGACAATGCTGTGATGATTCCCAGTATGGCTGCGTACACATGCCCATGCCTATCTGCTTATGTACACTTGCAAAGGCTTAAAAGACAAACATTGGGAACACAGGTGGATGTGGACAGGGAACTATCTGCATGCATAGTGGATGAGTAAGTCACACATCATGTGCATTTTAAGGAAATACTGCAGGCATTTGAGTGGATTGCACAAAGAAGACTTCCAGAACACATGAAATAACCTCTCAGTGAAGGTCTAGGTCCCACAACACAGTTAGGTCATTGTCAAGAGGTTTTCCTGCATTCAATATATCCCATCATCGGAGCAACTCAGCTTCAGCCGAACATGCCAGAAGTTGCTTTCAAATTATTGGAACATTATCCACACTATCCTTAGGAGGCATTATATATGACACCTTCCAAATGTAACTTACAATTTTTTAAATCACTAAGAGGGAATCAGTTCTCACCCAGCAGTCCATTTACACACAAGGCTACTGTAGCACGTTGTACCTGAATCTGGGGGTAGGAGGCTGGCAGGATAGTTAAGGTGTTTACCTTACAAACACAAGGTGCAGGGTTTGATTCTCACATGAAGTAATTGGCTAGGCTTAAAATAGCCCACAAAGGAAGTTAGCCTAGTACTGGCCTATGATCCTACAAAGTGGAGAATACCAAAGATCAGGAAAAAAAGAGAGAAAACTATTTCTTTCAATGCAAGTAGTTTGTGATCCTTAACAGTTAGCATACTAAGTTCTGGACAATATTAAGGATAAACTTGTGGAATCCAACAACACCTTCACAAGGTGTAAGATCAAAACAGAGAGAAAATAACACCTTAAATCCACTGAGAAGCAAGACTGAGTTCAAAATTTATTGTAACAAAATTATTATTGATTTAGTACCTTTGATCTAAAAAGATTTTCATCAGAATGAGTAACTTAAGGTGTTATTTTCTATAAAAAGTAACAGTACAACCATAAATGTGTGCCTGCAAACATGCTTTTCAACGATCACTCCCTGCCAGTATAACTAGCACTTATGCCACTAACCCCTTACCACTGCACAAAGAATGACTGTTGGTGTTGTTATGACAACCAACATTCCTGTTGTTGAAAAATAAGAAATGTCTGATGTACATCATAAGATGACCATGCAACACACACCACAGCTCACGAGTAACATTGACTGTATTATTTATTATCTGTGTAATTGTCTTTATTTCCACTGTTAATATGTGAATGTGATGGTCCATACTTGTGGACTAGATGCCATCTCTTTGCTTGTGCAGCTATACACCACGCAGAAGCCTGCTGTCGACTGGTCACTACCTCTACTAT
The DNA here is from genome assembly GCF_019279795.1 of Protopterus annectens. Taxonomy (NCBI): domain Eukaryota; kingdom Metazoa; phylum Chordata; order Ceratodontiformes; family Protopteridae; genus Protopterus; species Protopterus annectens. The sequence goes on from NC_056738.1 coordinate 384,702,653, forward strand.
CAGTAGCAGGAGGAACATTAGAGGGAGCTGCAATGCCACTATCAGTGACTGACTGTGACTGTTGCACTCCAGACTGATTCATAATCATGTTGTGCAGAAGGCAACAGACAATAAACATTATTCTGTAGCAGGGTCATACAGATGGGCACCCCCAGGCAATGGAATGGGGTTTCAGCAGGCCAAACACTCACTCAGTGACTTTCTGTGCCTGGGGTTGAGTGGTGTTGAAGCATTACTCAATGGCTTCATTGAGGAGGTTTCAGACTGGTGTCATTATCTAGGGTTCCAGTGGGTAACCTGCATCACCTGGCCAACAAAACAGGGAAAGGACACATAACAAGAAAGGAAGGTGATTCCTCAATAATGCCTATACTACTCTACAGATACTGAAATACTCACAGACAGGAATATTAAAATGTTTTGCACTTACAAACTAGGTAACCATGAGAAATCCCACCATGCAGGAAATTGTAGAACAGTAAGCTTGTTTGCCAAATCCAGGAATCATGTGCAGTGCTAGAATGCTGAGATGACATGGGAATCATGTGCAGTGCCAGAATGCTGAGCTGACATGGGAATCATGTGCAGTGCCAGAATGCTGAGCTAACATAGGAATCATGTGCAGTGCCAGAATGCTGAGCTGACATGGGAATCATGTGCAGTGTCAGAATGCTGAGTTGACATGGGAATCATGTGCAGTGCCAGAATGCTGAGCTGACATGGGAATCATGTGCAGTGCCAGAATGCTGGGCTGACATGGGAATCATGTGCAGTGACAGAATGCTGTGCTGACATGTTGGTGATGCAACCCATTCCATGGATCTCACACTATCTGGCAGTTAATGGAATAGTAGCCCTTCCTGTTCTGGTACTCCTGCCTCTGTGGTCCAGATGGGACCCTAATAACAAAATGGGTGCAATTTATTGCACAAAGCCCCTCAGGAAAGCATGCCATCCTTTAGAAGACATGCATGGTACTGGATAGGTCCTGACATGACACTGGGACATGTACTCATCCCTATGTGAATTTGTCAAGGAATTGGTGATGTATCCTTGAGGCAGAAGTCTGTGAGACACCCATTGGGTCCCTATTGTGTTGCTGGAAAGTCCCTGTGGCATGCATAGTAAGGGTTATACATGCCTCGGTATTCACAAGTATAGAAAGGCCAGACATCCTGTAGTCCCCTTTTTTGAACCATACAAACTCACCAAAGCTGATACTATACCCCTGCCCATATTAAAGCTATGCAGTGTTTCTTCAGCAAAGTTTTGATGGGTCATCCTTTGCCTCTTCCTCATTCTTTTGGCTTGCAAGCATTGCTTGGCACATCTGATTTTGGTGTAGCTGAGATGAGCATCTCAGAATGTGAAATAATTAAGCTGGCAGCAAAAGCAACCATCTCTGCAGATTGCATGGTACATGGAAAAGGACCAATGTCACTTTGTATATCCCTTATGAACATGGCAGAAATGCACATAAAAAGCACCTATTAATCACCACATGAAAGTGGAAAGAGCTCATAATTTGAATAAGATAGTCACATATTTTTCACCTATTCCTCATTTACATCCTCTTCTCTATCTTTATAAATGACCTTCATACAGTCATCGCAGATGCTACCTGCATTCAATATGTGGATGATTCCACTTTGATTTGTTCTACCACCTCCCCAGCTAACCTTTCCAAGTTAACCCAAAACACCTTCAGCTCAGTGGAAAAATGTCTTTCAAACCAACGTCTGATCCTCAACCCCAACAAAACTAAGCTGCTTCTCTTCTCCCCTACGTGTAGGACCACCCCACCACTCTTCAACATAACAGCAAATAATGGCACCATTATCTCCCCAGAAGCCCAAACTAAACCTCTGGGTGTCATAGTTAATAACAACCTCAAGTTTGATATGCACATTAATCAAACTATACAAACTATCAATAAAAAACTTGGCTCCCTTTATAGGATCAAATCCTTCCTCACCCCACCTGCTCGAACTGCAATTGCCCACTCCCATCTACTATCTACCCTTCTTTATGCCTCTCCTCTTTTCTCCATCTTGAACAAAACAGATCTTAATAAATGATCATCATGCTACAACCACATCACCAGATTTGCTACTGGCACGCCCTACCGAACGCACCACTGTCACAACCTAAATCTCCTAGGATGGCCGGAACTACCTTACCTTCTGCAGTTTAATCAGCTCATAGTAGCCCATGAAGTCCTCTACTGTCTGGAAAATACACCTGCTCTAAACAACATGATCAGCCCCTATAGTAATAACCGCCCACTCTGCTCATCCACCAAACTCCTAGTTCAAACAGTCAAATCCAACCACTCTACTGGTGACTCACTCTTTGCCAGCTCTGTTAGAAAGACATAGAACTCACTACTGGTTGACCTGACTCCAGAGCCTTTATTAACCTTATTCAAAAACAAACTTAAGAATTACCTCAAATCGCACTGGTTATGTCCCTGTTCTAATCCTGACTAGTGTCCTCTCTATTTCTTGGTTACCTCTAATCTACAAATGTTTCTTTACTATCTACCTTCTCCATATCAGGAAGTGTAAATTGTATAAACTGCTACTCAATGTGTCTGAATCCTGAATGTAATATGCTGATACTACCTGTAAATAAATACTTGTATTGCTCATGTCTGTAACCTGTATGTAACTACCATGTACTAAAAGTTTTATAATTGTATGTGTATATGTACCTTGGAGCTTTTCTCCCCGGACCTCCACTGAAAATGGACATATATCCAATCAGACTATCGCAGTTAACAAATGTAAAGTAAATAAATAAATAAATAAATAAATAAATCTCATTAAACCTTCATTTGCATATTGCTTTCTCAGACTGGTTCAGAAAGCTGCAATTAAGCACATCTGGTGTTGCTGAACTGCACCTTAAGCACAGTCAGTGCAACTTCCTGCTAAATCTAAGTGCAACAAGTTTGAATGCCACCCTTAGTTTTAGTCTTGCAGTTTCAGGCTTTCATTATTCTGAATGTTGTGATTCAGTCTTCTGTAAAGTTGTGGTGCCAAATGACCTGCCTTACAGCAGCAGAAGTACAGCTGAACTCTGAAACAGTGGCCTTGTTAGAAGATTGTGGTACGCATCTGGGAGACAAATACCAGAAGTGATAAGCAGCCAGTTATGCATTTGAAATCTGCTAAGTCAGGACTGAACTTTAAGTAGTGTATATTTTTTGTCTCCAAAGTTTTCTCTTTGCCATTTTATATAATTTCAGTAATGTGACTCATGCAATGTTGTGGGTTCTTATAAAATATTTTCTAGTTGTTTTATATTAGTTTAGTTTTTTGCATTGTGGTGTGTGACTTTTGCTTTCTAAGTCAACTAGGTATTCAGGGATTAATGATAAATACTATTTTTATTTTACTACCCTGGTAAAAGTAAAAGGTATAACTGTTAACAGGCTTTAAAAATCTAGGGTGCTGCAGTTCAACAGTGAGCAATAAGATAGCAGAAAGGAATGGCAGGGCTAGCTCAAGTATGCACCTGGAGGTGAGCAATTCAAGATTTCATGAATCACCCTTTTTAAGCAATGGTCATTATCAACCAGAAATTTGTTTCTTGAAGCCAGAGATCTGACACCAGCACTGAGTCAGCAAGCTTTAAAGAACTAGCCCTAGCCATCTATGTAATAATAATCCATAAATATCAGCTACGCAATTGTCTTAACGTGCTCTGCTAGAAGATATTGGATGGCACATTTTTATTTTTTGATGACTGGCCTTTCTGAGCCAAGGAATTGGCCAATTTTCATATCTGTAAATGGAAACAAAAGTGAAAATTAATTCTGAGTAGTTTCTTAATTACATAAAATAGGCAGTTCCAAGCACTTGCTCATTCAGACTCAGCAGGACAACACTCCCTCCTACAAGTTTGTGTTCATTCATGCATGCTGTCATTGTATAGGCATAAACAGAATGACTAATGCCTTCATGTGCTGCTCTCCATTAACAATTTATTTTGAGCAATCCAAGGTAAAAAAGGGAAGCTGGCAATGTGGTAATTTTCGACATGGTGAGATGAAGGTGCTAAGAATGATAGTGCCAGGGTATTTCATGTGCACCTATAAGGAGATAGCTGATTCATATTGCAGAAAAAAAATGAAACCATAATTAGAGAGAAACTGCAAATGGATTTTTCAAATTAGTGCCGCTATTCAGTTACATGTTTCTAAGACAAACAGGGCACTGGACATCATACCTTAGGTTAATTTTGTGAATTAGATATGTTGCAAATTCTGAACTAGTATATTTGGTTATTTATGCCTTAATTAATGGGGTATGTTTTTTGAATCTCAAAGAAGAAGAAGTTTTCTGTTTCTCAAAGACCCAACCCCAAACCACAAGAACTGTACAAAAAGCTAGAAAATCAACTCATCAAACAACACACATAACCAACAGTTTACATTATGTCACAAAGACATGTATCTGGAGCATTTCTCCCCAGGCCTCCGCTGAAAACTGGCTTCATTCCAAGTCAGACTTTCCCGGTAAACAAATGTTAAAATAAAAAAATTAAAAAAAAAATGTGAACCTTAATCTTTATCCCATTACCTATGAGGAACTCCAGTAACCACTCCCCAAACATTTTCTCATGGAATTCTCTTAGTGGTATGAAGCTCATAATTCCAAAACATAGAATTCTGGAACTGATGTTTAAAATTCTGAGCTGTAGTTATTGCTGCCAATAAGTTGTGGTGGCCAGGACATGTAGGTGTCCTGGGATGAACCCCTTCTGTCTCTTCTCACAGAGAACAGCCGGTAAGAAGTTATGTTGAATATCATTCAGACTTTCAGTCATGAAATGTTATGTTTTGCTATTGCAGTTCCCAAAATACGGTATCATATTCAATGTTCAGCTTACTGTTCTGTAGTTGCCTGTCTCCCTTCTTGATCCCCCATATCAACAGGTAGCATTATCGCCTTCTTCCAATACTATGGCACCAGTCCCATTTCTAATAACAGGCTAAATAGTTTGGCCTGTGCTCTTCCTGTTATTCCTGATAGTTCCTGCATGTAGACCTTGCATGTTGTTGTTGTTGTTCTTCTATCTGTCATGCCCCACTGTCTACGCACTCACACCCTTTCCCATATCCTACCCTCCTTCTCATGCTGATATTCTGCTATTTCTCTCCTTCATAAATACTGATGTAAAGAATTTGTTTAAACTTTCCATCAGCTCCACTGTGACCTCATTACACCCTCCTTTCTTCTTTTCTTCTAAAACAACATCTATATCCTGCACTGTTCGTCTTCATCTACTTATGTTCTGAAATAACTCATTTTCCCCACATCTCATCCTCCTGGCCATTTCCTCCCAAGCTGCACTTGTCTCTCTTGATGTACACTGCTGCCTCCTCTTTGGCCCTTTCATACCCCTCCATCTTCCCGTTCTCTCCTCCTTTTTTTCCATTTCTCATATGTCCTTTTCCCTCATAGCCCTTTCACCTTATTTCCCCATTCTTCCAGCCTTCTCTCATCTTTTGCCCCTTATCTTTTACTTTTTACTTTTACAATAACCTCCTTTTCCTGTCTTCTTCTTTGGCAACTCTTTCCTTTACATTTGCAGCTAAGTCTCAGTCCCTCTCACTTTAAAGGTATCCTTGTCCTTAAGTATTTCTAAATGTCTCTTCAATTTCTCTTTCTTGGAGTAGAAACCTCTGAATTTGCATTTCTTCCAATGGGCACCTGATGCTCAGAATACATCTCCCTTATTCCATTTGACCAGCCATTCATTATAATTTGTTATTGTCTCCAACAGTACCTGTTTGCCCCTGATACCAGCAACTCATCCAAGAATGTTACTGTACTTCCACCATTCCACATCACTCTTTCAACTCCTCGGGCTTCTCCTTTGTTTCCTCTACCACCCTTTCTGCTAAAAAGTGCCTGCATAAGCACATAACATATACCACCTCCCTTCCCTTACATACAGGACTTACAAGGGTACAGCTTGATTTTTTTAGCGCAAGTGCTGGTGCTAATTCTGCCTATACTACATTTCTCTCGTCCTTTTCTGCAGATACTTGTGAAGGTATCTGCTATTACAATAGCTGTATCTGTCTCATTTTCCATTTCTGCATCTTACGTTTCCTTTCATTCCTTCCCTAGTACCCCCCCCCCCTTTTTCTTTTATCTCTTGTTATCTCCTTCCTTCTTCACTTTTGGCACAGTGATCTGACCCTTCCTCAAGTTTGCTGTTTTTCTAGTCTCCCAATTTACATTCCTATTTTTCTCACCTAGCCCATCACACTTAGATCCCCCCCACAATCTGTGTGACAGTAATTTTTAGCATTCCCTATGCTGTTTGCCTAATACAGTGCATTATGTTTGTTTCTATCACCTTCCTTTAATCCATCCTGCCTCTCAATACCTGTTCATTTGTTTCTTGCATCTGTATATCATTCAAATTCCTTTGCCTCTGAGCATTTCTTAATTTTTGTGTTGCCCCCCCCACACACACACACACTTTCCATGGTCTTCCTATACCAACTTACCTGAACCCACAGACCTAGTGTCTTATCCCTTCTGAAATACTTTAATCTGCTTACCCTGTTCATGCCTGTATTCTTGAGAATCCCTCATCTTTAAACTAGTCAGTCTAGATCCCTTTCACATCTTCACTAGCAGACTGACAAAAGCTACTTCTGCATATCATCTAAGATCCTTTGTTCCTTTTGCCTCCAAATGACATACACTCCAGATCATGCTTTCAAAGTAGTAGTTCAAAAGATCTGGAATTACATGCCAACAAATAGAAATGCTATTGTAACCTTCCAAAAAATCATGAAACAGCTTAAACAATACTTTTTAAAAATGTAAAATGTAAATGCTTTGTAAGAAATAACATAACATGGCATTAGTCTCAAACATATGTTATCTTCCTTCCCTATTTTAAGTCTCAAATTAATCTACCTCTTCCTTCTTCGATTCTGTCAGGTTTCTCTCCAGATTCTCCCCAATCCTCACTGTAAGCCACAGTCCTCTCTCCTTGCAATATAACCAAGTTATAAATATGTATCATCTCATCTCCAGTCTCTCCATTCCTTATCCTCGTGAACATATAGCTAATATAGCATATATTCAGCAAGCTAGCAGATTAATAGTGCAAAGCGTATTACATATTTATAGCTTATAGTTACTACTTATTACTTTTTCTACTTGTATTGTTTTATTATTGCTGCATTGTCATGTATACTTACTTATATACTTACTTTCTTGGTTGCTTATGCCAGAAGTGTTGTTAAACACTCATTACCTTGTGTTGTGTGGTTATGCAATAAGTTCGTAACTACAAAACGAAGTAAAGAAAGGCTGATCCTCCAAGGCAGACTGTCTTTAATATCACCGTTAAAACATAATAATAAAATAACACCAAAGTCAGAACCAAGTAACACAAATACAGTAAAAGTCACATGAGATAATGGCTTTCAGCAAAAAGTGCCTTCTTCAGATCCATAAACAAGCTCCACTACAGACATAATTTAAACTAGTTTTTCACCAATCAGATCTTCTACCTCAGCTGATGCACTCATAACACTGGTCTTAAGGGTATCATGCCATTTAAACCAGGAGGTTGATATACTTGTAAATCGGCAGTCCATTTTAATTCTGCTAGCTAGGTTATATTACAGAGATCACCAAGTCTAGCACTCTCATAAATCACCTCTAACGCCATGAATTGGAAACTATGATCAGGGTGTCTCATAATATGCTGGAAACGAGCATTCATAGTATTCTTTAACCTAATATCTAACTTTAAAGTGGCAATTGGTCTTGCCCACATAAAAACTAGAACATAGGTTACATGTTGCAACATAAATCATGTTTCTATTGTTGCAATTGGCATATTTATCAAGCCTATATTCCCTCTTAGTTATCGGATATAAGAAACTATTCGATACATTTATACATGTGCAAGCCTTACATTTCTTACATTTAAAGGTGCCTTTCCTTCTACTCAGTTCTTTATTTATATTAGCTGTTTCGCAGCACAATAGCTGTTTCAAATTCTTTCTATTCTTATAACAGAAAGTAGGGGCATCTCCCACTATACATCTAATAGCATTGTCTGCTTTTAAAATTTTCCAATTCTGCTTAACTATTTCGCACACTTGCTTTATATCTTGACTGTATGTAAACATGCATCTTAGGCCAGTTCTTTCTTGTCTATTTGAATCAATTTTACTACCAACTTCATTACCAACTCGAAGAAAATAGGGATTGCTACTGATCTTTTCCTCTTATACCCTCTGTCATATAGAGAACTTTTTATTCTCTTTGATTCAGTCTCAAAGTCGTGCATATCTGTGCATAACCTAGAGCTTTGAAGGAACTGACCTTTGACAACTTGGGGGAAAATATGCCCAGAATGCATACTGTTCCTATGTAAAAGGTGACTTCTCCAACATGGTTTACGAAAGACCATCATATTGAGCGTACGATGATCCTTTGACAATGTCACATCAAGGAAATCTATGGTCACAGAAGAACTATAAACATCAAAGTCCAGGAAGGAAATAGTGTTCTTAAGATACTCAACAAAACAATGAAGTTCTTCTTCATCAACTTTGCATAGAAAAAATATATCATCTACAAATCTGTTATAAAACAAGATGTGATCTCTCCATGTATTCATACTATTAAAGACAAAATCAAATTCCCATTGTGCCATGACAATATTTGAATATGTATTCACACAAGAGGTTCCCATTGCTATGCCCACTTCTGTAAAAAAATATTTGCTATCAAATGACAAGACATTGTTCTCCAGTACCAGTTCGAGTAGTGAGCATAACTGAGCAATCTGTTTCTTATCACAGATCATGTTTACAGACAAAAACCTAGAAATAGCTTCAATTCCATAGTCATTTGGAATGACTGTAAACAAACTTTTCACATACATCGTCACAAACAGTGACTCTTCTATGATAACAAACATACAGTAGTCCAAAAACTCCAAGGAAAGGGTGCCACAGAACCAGGAACCAATAAAACCACAACAGGCACCCAAAGAGGCAGAAGGTAATGATAAAACACGAGCCTGTAGGTGTAAGCAGCAGCAGGTTTAATCACATATGCCCCACATTTGTAGGTTCCCAATTTCTTACATGAAACAATAGAACCATTATGCTCCAGCAAATCCTTGAGGCTCCTGCCTTTTTTATATGTAAATCCCAGGGTGTTGGTAAACAAAACATCCAACTCTGAATAACACCTAAACCTGCTCCACTGTTGAGTAATAATGTTTTTAACCCTAGAGGTATTCTGATTATAAAACATCACATAGTTACCCCCAAGGTTTCTTGATTTCATCCCTGGTAACATCAGCCCTGGTTGTTGTGTGGTACCCTGCACATTTATTGGTACTATCACACTTGTATCTCCTGTTCCCAAAATAGGGGCAAACCTATCCTTTCTCCCATTCTTTACTTCCTCCAAAACCTCATCAATTAAATAATTAGGATACTTCCTAGATATAAACATTTCTTTGACTCTCTGACTTTCGTCTTCGAAGTCCGAGTCCAAAGAGGTCATCCTACAACTACGGACAAATTGTCCCTTGATAATACTTCTCTTCTGTTTAAACGGATGGGAACTAGTGAAATATAGGTACGAGTTAGAAAAGGTTTCCTTTGTATACATTAGATGTAAACTGCTGCCCTAGGACGCCTTTTTAATAGTGAGGCCCAGAAAGTTCATATAGTCATGTGTAATATGGGAAGTAAATTTCAAAAAATTAGTGGTATGGTTTAGATAGTCTATGAATTCTGTTAACTTATCCATACTACCTTTCCAAAAAATGCAAATATCATCCAGGTAATGTTTGTAATATACCCAATATTGTGCATATTCAGACTGGAACACAAACTTCTCTTCCCAAACCATGAGCACAATGTTGGCATAAGTAGGGGCACAAATTGCCCCCATGGCCACTCCCTGGATCTGTTTAAACAACTCACCCTCAAAAAATATAAAGTTGTGTTTCAATACCAAATCCATCAACTCTATATAAACCAAAAAAGTATTGTGGTCAAGTTTTCCATGTTGGTGAATGGCATCCTGGAACCATTCTGATCCTGTAGAATGTGGAATCACATTAAATAAATCCTGAATATCAAGGGTTACAAATATTAAGGAATCTGAATACATGTTGCTATTAATGCTTCTCAAAAATTCCCAGGAGTCCTTAAGTATGCCATTGGCCCTAACCCAAATATCTTTTAATTTTATATCCAAAATTTTGGCCAACGGATGGGTTTTAGAGCCATTGGCTGCCACAATGGGTCTCAGGGGTGGATCCTCCACACTTTTATGTACCTTGGGTATCCCGAAAATAGTAGGGATACGGGGTCTGTCCACACTGAGATACTTAAAAGTGTCCTGGTTTATAAAATTGTCATTCAGCATGTCCTGTAAAACCAAATCAATCTTATGGTATGCTAAGTTAATCTCATTCTTGGATACCCTAACATACCTGTTGGTATCATTAAGCGTATCCATCATCTTACTGGAATACAAAATACTGTCCATGAAGACCACCCCTCCACCTTTGTCGGGTTGCATCACCCTCAGGTATCTATTTTCTTGAATGGATTTGAGAAGTACCTTTTCTTCTCTAGTCATGTTAAATTTACCATGCCATCCACCCCTATATACATTCCTGATTTCTTCTTCGACCTCCCTTTCAAAATTTTTAGCTGGGGGTGTATAGGGGGATTATAGGTACTAGGTCTTCTAATACCACTATTAGTACCACCATCCTGTTGCCCCTGAAACATAATATCAAGATTCTTTTTCCGTAGAAAAATCCTCAAGTCTATTAAGCTGTCCACTAAATTACCCCCTGTAGAGGGGATGAATTTAAAACCTTTTGAAAATAAAAGAAAATGTTTCCTGTCAATCTCCTCACTACTGTAATTGTAAATTCTAAAGTCATGTAGGGTGTTACATGGTCCATCCACAGTAATATTCCCTGTACTCCATTGGTCCAATATGTTGGCTAGTCCCCCTTCCTGGCTATCACTCTTATTTATCTCATGCCGTTTGGGGGACTCCTGTAAAAATACCGCACAGGGGATTTGTGCCTTAACCTATCTGATCTCCTAAGTTCAGGGAATTCAGTATTGTTTGAATCCTGATGTTCCCCCATCCCTGAATCACTGTAGATCACTCTATGGTCCATAGAGTCCCAGGCATTGTGTCCCCCTGGTGGAAAAGAAGAGGAATAAGTACTGTGTTGTGGTCCAGATTTATCAAAAAAATTATTTTTTCGACCAAATTTGTCATTCTTAGGGTACGGGTATGCTTTTTTCTGTCTGTAATCCCTCAAATCCCTATCTATTTTGCCACACTTCCTTTTAAAAATAACATGACATTTTTCTTCCACCTGTTGCTTAATAATAAAATATTTTCTCTTCTCATTTTCAACAGAAAACATAAGATCATTGGTCACTACTTCATTAATGTATTCTATCTCCTGATATACTTGCCCCATAATCCTTTAATTTTCTTTAATCAGGGCTTTCATGACTTCAAAACCACTAAGGTCAAAAATACTCAACAATTCTTCGTGAAAGGGGGAGCCTTCCACTACATTGTTCGGAAACTTATAAAAACGCAATCCTTTGGGTACTATACCCCTTTTAATACAGTCATGCAAGTAACAATTGTCAATACCCAGAGTTTTATGTTTGTAAATTAAATCAGTGAGTTTTTTAATATTGGCTCTATAAGACACTTCACTGTCTTTCTCAACATCCCGGTCATTAAATATAAAGTTATTATCAGTACCTTAGTGACTGGAAAAAGACTTGTAACTAACAAGCCATGAAGCCAAAGAGGAAGAGTCCGTCCACTTGTGCACTCCATTGTCACCATTAGCCATACTATCAGTCATTTCCACAGGAGCATGTCCCTGAACACCACATTCCCCTAAAAGGGAGGACTGTCCATTCAGACCTTGGTTCTGGGAATTCAATGCCAAATGATTGTAACAAAATTTAGTTGCAGCTCCCTTCTGTAATGCAGCCTCACCTCTAGTGCCCCTCAACGGCAAACTGGAAGAAGTTGCAGCTACTTCCTCTACAGGCACATCAGCCTGTCTGCGATCCAAATTGGCTTCCTGATTGCATGCATGATTGGAAATGCAATCCTTCCTGTGGGTAGGCCTCATAGGGTTGATATCAAAAGAATTGTCTTTCCCTCACTGAGAGTTACCAGTCATAAGCAAAATCAATTGGGTAAGCTGCCCCTCCACACGAGACAGGTGCGAATCCAGGTCAGTACCTTGAACTGCTTCCCCATCCTGGAAGCTGGCCTCTGCCTCAGATACCTCCATGTAACAAGTAATCCAAAAACTCCAAGGAAAGGGTGCCACAGAACCAGGAACCAATAAAACCACATCAGGCACCCAAAGAGGCAGAAGGTAATAATAAAACACAAGCCTGTAGGTGTAAGCAGCAGCAGGTTTAATCACATATGCCCCACATTTGTAGGTTCCCAATTTCTTACATGAAACAATAGAACCATTATGCTCCAGCAAATCCTTGAGGCTGCTGCCTTTTTTATATGTAAATCCCAGGGTGTTGGTAAACAAAACATCCAACTCTGAATAACACCTAAACCTGCTCCACTGTTGAGTAATAATGTTTTTAACCCTAGAGGTATTCTGATTATAAAACATCACATAGTTACCCCCAAGGTTTCTTGATTTCATCCCTGGTAACATCAGCCCTGGTTGTTGTGTGGTACCCTGCACATTTATTGGTACTATCACACTTGTATCTCCTGTTCCCAAAATAGGGGCAAACCTATCCTTTCTCCCATTCCTTACTTCCTCCAAAACCTCATCAATTAAATAATTAGGATACTTCCTAGATATAAACATTTCTTTGACTCTCTGACTTTCGTCTTCGAAGTCCAAGTCCAAAGAGGTCATCCTACAACTACGGACAAATTGTCCCTTGATAATACTTCTCTTCTGTTTACACGGATGGGAACTAGTGAAATATAGGTACGAGTTAGAAAAGATTTCCTTTCTATATACATTAGATGTAAACTGCTGCCCTAGGACGTCTTTTTTAATAGTAACGTCCAGAAAGTTCATATAGTCATGTGTAATATGGGAAGTAAATTTCAAAAAATTAGTGGTATGGTTTAGATAGTCTATGAATTCTGTTAACTTATCCATACTACCTTTCCAAAAAATGCAAATATCATCCAGGTAACGTTTGTAATATACCCAATATTGTGCATATTCAGACTGGAACACAAACTTCTCTTCCCAAACCATGAGCACAATGTTGGCATAAGTAGGGGCACAACTTGCCCCCATGGCCACTCCTTGGATCTGTTTAAACAACTCACCCTCAAAAAATATAAAGTTGTGTTTCAATACCAAATCCATCAACTCTATAAACCAAAAAAGTATTGTGGTCAAGTTTTCCATGTTGGTGAATGGCATCCTGGAACCATTCTGATCCTGTAGAATGTGGAATCACATTAAATAAATCCTGAATATCAAGGGTTACAAATATTAAGGAATCTGAATACATGTTGCTATTAATGCTTCTCAAAAATTCCCAGGAGTCCTTAAATATGCCATTGGCCCTAACCCAAATATCTTTTAATTTTATATCCAAAAATTTGGCCAACGGATGGGTTTTAGAGACATTGGCTGCCACAATGGGTCTCAGGGGTGGATCCTCCACACTTTTATGTACCTTGGGTATCCTGAAAATAGCAGGGATATGGGGTCTGTCCACACTGAGATACTTAAAAGTGTCCTGGTTTATAAAATTGTCATTCAGCATGTCCTGTAAAACCAAATCAATCTTATGGTATGCTAAGTTAATCTCATTCTTGGATACCCTAACATACCTGTTGGTATCATTAAGCATATCTATCATCTTACTGGAATACAAAATACTGTCCATGAAGACCACCCCTCCACCTTTGTTGGGTTGCATCACCCTCAGGTATCTATTTTCTTGAATGGATTTGAGAAGTACCTTTTCTTTTCTAGTCATGTTAAATTTACCATGCCATCCACCCCTATATACATTCCTGATTTCTTCTTCGACCTCCCTTTCAAAATTTTTTAGCTGGGGGTGTATAGGGGGATTATAGGTACTAGGTCTTCTAATACCACTATTAGTACCACCATCCTGTTGCCCCTGAAACATAATATCTAAATTCTTTTTCCGTAGAAAAATCCTCAAGTCTATTAAGCTGTCCACTAAATTACCCCCGTAGAGGGGATGAATTTAAAACCTTTTGAAAATAAAAGAAAATGTTTCCTGTCAATCTCCTCACTACTGTAATCGTAAATTCTAAAGTCATTAGGGTGTGACATGGTCCATCCACAGTAATATTCCCTGTACTCCATTGGTCCAATATGTTGGCTAGTCCCCCTTCCTGGCTACCACTCTTATTTATCTCATGCCGTTTGGGGGACCCCTGTAAAAATACCGCACAGGGGATTTGTGCCTTAACCTATCTGATCTCCTAAGTTCAGGGAATTCAGTATTGTTTGAATCCTGATGTTCCCCCATCCCTGAATCACTGTAGATCACTCTATGGTCCATAGAGTCCCAGGCATTGTGTCCCCCTGGTGGAAAAGAAGAGGAATAAGTACTGTGTTGTGGTCCAGATTTATCAAAAAAATTATTTTTTCGACCAAATTTGTCATTCTTAGGGTACGGGTATGCTTTTTTCTGTCTGTAATCCCTCAAATCCCTATCTATTTTGCCACACTTCCTTTTAAAAATAACATGACATTTTTCTTCCACCTGTTGCTTAATAATAAAATATTTTCTCTTCTCATTTTCAACAGAAAACATAAGATCATTGGTCACTACTTCATTAATGTATTCTATCTCCTGATATACTTGCCCCATAATCCTTTCATTTTCTTTAATCAGGGCTTTCATGACTTCAAAACCACTATGGTCAAAAATACTCAACAATTCTTCGTGAAAGGGGGAGCCTTCCACTACATTGTTCGGAAACTTATAAAAACGCAATCCTTTGAGTACTATACCCCTTTTAATACAGTCATGCAAGTAACAATGCTTAGGATTAGAATAGGATTTACATATAAAATTCAGGAACCTCAAGGATTTGCTGGAGCATAATGGTTCTATTGTTTCATGTAAGAAATTGGGAACCTACAAATGTGGGGCATATGTGATTAAACCTGCTGCTGCTTACACCTACAGGCTCGTGTTTTATTATTACCTTCTGCCTCTTTGGGTGCCTGTTGTGGGTTTAAACATACAGTAGTAGCATTGGAAAGTGCTTTCTTTAATTTATATTCAATATAGATGGATATGGGCTCAGTGATCCATCCATTCCCAGATACAATAGGGCTCATCAGTGGATCCTTCATGTCTTTATGAATCTTATGGAGACCTTTGATGATGGGAATTATAGGGCTACATACTTGAAAATATTCATAAAGATCTTGACTGATGATGTGTAATAAACAGATCATCTTATTCTTCTTCTTTTGGCTGCTCCCATTAGGGGTCGCCACAGCAGATCAACTGTTTCCATTCCCTCCTGTCATCTGCATCTTGCTCTGTCACACCACCACCTGCATGTCCTCTCTCACCACATCCATAAACCTTATCTTAGGTCTTCCTCTTTTCCTGTTACCTGGCAGCTTCATCCTTAGCATCTTTTTCCCAATATACTTAGCATCCCTCCTCAGCACATGTCCAAACCAACGTAATCGTGCCTCTCTCACTTTGTCTCCAAACCTTCCAACCTGAGCTGACCCTCTAATATACTTATTCCTAATCCTGTCCACCCTTGTCACACCCAGTGCAAATCTTAACATCTTCAGCTCTGCCACGTCAAGGTCTGACTCCTGCCTTTTTGTCAATGCCATTGTCTCCAACCCGTATAACATAGCTGGTCTCACTACCCTCTTGTAGACCTTCCCTTTCACTCTTACTGGTACTCGTCTGTCACAAATCACTCCTGACACTCTTCTCCACCCACTCCATCCTGCCTGTACTCTCTTCTTTACCTCTCTTCCACACTCACCATTACTCTGAACTGTTGATTCCAAGTACTTAAACTCATTCACCTTCGCCACCTCTACTCCCTGCATCCTCACCATTCCTCTATCCCCCCTCTCATTCACACACATATATTCTGTCTTAGTCCTGCTGACCTTCATTCCTCTTCTCTCTAGAGCATATCTCCACTTCTCCAGGGTCTCCTCCATCTGTTCCCTATTCTCACTACATATCATAATGTCATCTGCAAACATCATAGTCCACGGGGACACCTGTCTGATCTTGTCTGTCAACCTGTCCATCACCATTGCAAATAAGAAAGGGCTCAGAGCTGATCCTTGATGTAATCCCACCTCCACCTTAAACGCATCCATCACTCCCACCGCAGAACACACCGCTGTCACACTACACTTGTACATATCCTGTACCACTCTTACATACTTCTCTGACACTCCCAACTTCCTCATACAATACCACAACTCCTCTCTAGGCACCCTGTCATATGCTTTCTCTAAATCCACAAAGACATAATGCAACTCCTTCTGACCTTCTCTGCACTTCTCCATCAACACTCTCAGAGCAAACATTGCATCTGTAATAAACAGATCATATAGGGCCATATTTGTCTTATTGATAATTCTATCTAAATAATATTTCTGTATCTGTTTGTAGGTTTCCTCATCACTAAGCAAACCAAGCATTTTAACCATATAAAAGGATTTATCCAATATCACTATGGTGCAGTGGCAACTGGTGACTTCAAATTAAAGGGAGGCTACAGGAGACAGATGAATGGATGGGGCCAGTGGGAAGGAGTGTGGCCAACTAGAAAGTGGAGCAGCTATGCTCAAAACCACAAAAACTGGAACTTTAATTAAATAAACTGCCCTGGGTGCCGTCATTACAAGAGTCCAATCAAGACAAAATGAAGTGTAGAAGAAAAAAATATTTCAGTGCATTGGCTACATGACAGCTTACTGAATATCTAGATGGAAACAAAAAGGTTGTGAGGCATGAAAAAATAAATTACTTTTTAAATACATTACAGGAATACCAGTCAAAATCAAGTATATAAAAAAAGCTTCTCCTTGCACTGCAGTTCTAATTACAATTTATATTCAGCTTTATAAAAGTACCAAGTAACATGCTGAAAGTAGCAATCTCTGTGATACCCCCACTTGTAAAAATGCTTCTTATCCAAAAAAGACCTGCTGCCTGACAACAACTATCAACTTGTTTCATAGGGAAAACATGATCAATGTAAAAAATGAACAGCAAACAAGAAACAAGCTCAAGATAAATTGCTTAAAGGATTACTGCACAGGTTATGGACCACACATGATAGATTGGCATTCTGTTTAGTTTATGGGTAAAGCCTGCAAAGATGATTGCAAATCGCCAACAAATGTAATGAGCTTCTGAAAATACTGTAATCCTTTATTACAAATACTGTCATATGCATTTCAATACCTAAGGCTTGTACATTATCTAGTTATGTAAATATTCTCTGCATGGCAACAACAAAAAGGCTTTCAGTGTTGGTAATTATTTAACAGTA
Organism: Protopterus annectens; assembly: GCF_019279795.1. Lineage (NCBI taxonomy): Eukaryota > Metazoa > Chordata > Ceratodontiformes > Protopteridae > Protopterus > Protopterus annectens. The sequence goes on from NC_056738.1 coordinate 384,720,271, forward strand.
TGTTTATTAAAGGTTACTTGCATCTTACAATCTCAGACAAGCTTACCTGATGGTCATTAAAGCACTGCTACTTAAACACAGAGCAACAAGGCACTGCCGCATGGCGCCTCCTTTGTCTGCTGATCTTATAACTATTCTATCATTCTCTTTGAGTTGTTTCAAAGCTTGATTTTCAGGCAGTGTTAAGTTATGGAACCCTTTATTTTTCTTATTATTACGCATATCCGCTACTTCCTTCTTACATACCTTAACAAAGGTCTCCACCACAGGATGCAGTGGAGGAACAAATGTACTGGGCTTTTGAAAAATATGAGTGGATTCCTCAGTTCCTGTATCATTAAATATATTTTTCAACACTACATTTTGGGCAAAGCATTTAACATCCAAGTGGAAGTGCTGCCATTGTAATCTCTTTAGATTGAACACAGCTTCTTCCAGTTGTTTAAATACAGCATAAAGCTGTTCAGTGATAGAATCTTGTACGCTATCAGTAGGTTCAACATCCGCAAAATTTAACTTCAACAGTGGATTCATAGTAACCATAAGCAAATTATTTACATTACTATTGCTTTTACTTTTTAATGTATTTAAAGAGTTCATTCTCTCCATTTCTGGCTACTAACTCAATTCCAAATGATCTCCTTCCTCCATGTGCCATCAGGATTGGTATAACTACAGCAAATCTATAAAAACAAATCCAGACAGATAAAGGAAGCTTCAATATATATATATATATATATATATATATATATATATATATATATATATATAATAATCAAAATGAAGTAAAGAAAAGCTGATCCACCATGGGGGGAATGTCTTTAATACCAATATTAAAACAGAATAATAAAATGACACAAAAGTCAGAACCAAGTAACACAAACAGAGTAAAATCACTTGAGATAAGCACTTTCAGCTAAAGGTGCCTTCTTCAGATCTATAAACAAGCTCCATTACAGGCTTAATTTAAACCATTTCTTTACCAGTCAGATCTTCTTCCTCAGCTGATGCCCTCATAACACTGGTCTTAAGGGTAACATGCCATTTAAACCAGGTGGTTGATATGCTTGTTAATCGGCAATCCATTTTAATTCTGCTAGCTCAATTATATTATGGAGATCGGCAACTCTAGTGCTCTCATAAATCACCTCTAATGCCATGAATTGGAAACTATGATCAGAGTGTGTCATAATATGCCGGAAAAGAGCATTCATAGTATTCTTTTGTTTGAAAAAGAGCTCAGGCTAGAGAATCACTCTGGGTAACATTTTCACATTGAGAAGGGGTGATCCTTTCTGTGGCACATAGCCTTGAGGTAACTCATCAGAAGTCTATGAGTTGAATCAGTGTATTTCTTCCAGACCAAGCTGCTTAACTCAGTGCTTGATCTCAGTTGCTTCACTTAGATTCATAGGTTGGTACTAGGCTATTGGCCCTAGGGCCTGTACAAGCCTTGCCATAACAATTCCCTGGCAATTTCCTCCCACAGTATTTACTTCCCTGGACCCCTGTCTAGCAGGGTGACTGACGTGATCCCCGGGGTAAATTTCATATCTCCCATCCAGTCGTCAAGGTTCCTTTTGAAGAAGGCCAAAGAGGTGCTCTGCTTGACATGTATGGGCAGTCTATTTCAGAGTATGGGGAGTCTCTTGGCAGGAACCTATCCCTCCAGCATGTTTTGTTCATTATGATGACAAGGTTTAGGTCTCTGGAGTGTATTGCTCTGATGGATTGGGATTTCTTTAAGTGTAGCATGTTCAACAGCTCTGGGTTTGACATGGCCTTGTATGTTAAGCAGAGATCACCTCTGAGTAGATGATATGGGACAGAGTATAGCTGGAGTTTTTTAGTCGGTCAGCATAGGGCATCTGCTTTAGGCCAGTGATTCTTTTAGTGAGGTGTTTCTGCGGCCTTTCCAGTTATTGCAGATGTCCTGTGAGGTATATACCAAATGGGGCATTGTACTCTATGATGGGTCTAATGAGGGATGAGTACAGTGGGACAATGACCTCCTTTTTTCTGGATGAAAAACCCTTAGTGATGAGGTGTGCCACATAGAAGGATTTCCTGACTGTTGTGGTGATGTGGTTATCGAAGGTGAGACCACTGTCCACCTGTGTTCCTAAGTCTCTTATCACACTTTTGGTGTTTAGTGTACTGCCACCTATGTGTAATTCATGGGTACATGTTTTTCCCAAAGGGGATAACTATACACTTCTTGGCATTGAGCTTGAGCCCATGGCTCTGGCACCAAGCATCTGTTTCTGTAAGGCCCTTTTATAGAATACCCACATCATTTGGGGATTCAGTAATGGCTCCCAGTTTGCAGTCATCTGCGAACTTTGCTAACCAGAGTCCCTTAATGTTGGCCTGTACTTCAGAGAAGTAGATACCAAACAAGAGTGGCCCAAGGATTGAACCCTGAGGTACTCCACTTGTCACTTGTCTGGAGCTGGATTTGGAGTCGGCTGCTTTTACAGTGTGGGTTCTTTCAGTAAGCCAGTTGGCAAACAATCGAGTGATGTAGAGATTTATGCCCAGCTTAGTAAGTTTATCTATGATTCCAGAGTGGGGGATGGTGTTGAAGGCCTTGGCATGGTCCAGATAGGCTGTGTGGACCACCTTACCCTTGTCCATGGCTCTGGAGACTGATTTGAAGAAGTCAATCAGGTTCAGGAAACGAGATCAGCCCTTCACAAACCCAAACTGGGTGGGGTCCAGTGTTTGAAGGTTGCTAATATTTTTGTTTATAAGTTCCATGATAATACATTCCATGGCCTTGCAGATCAGGCTCATCAGACTGATGGGACGGTAGTTCCCAGGTTCCAAGTTGGATCCTCCCTTGTGCAGTGGGATAACTGTAGCCATGCGCCACTCAGTGGGCACAAAGCCTGAGGTGAGGCTATGATTAAACATGACACTTAGGTGAGGTGCCAGTTCATTTTGTAGTTCATGTAGTACACAGCCCAGGATGTCGTCTGGTCTCATGGATGCTGTATTCGTAGCTATGGAGAGTGCAATTTTTTACCTGTGTGGCTGTGATTACCGGAATTTGGCAATCTTTCGGTATTGACATGGGCCCTTTTGGGGGTGAGAGGGGAGTGAAGTTGGCACTGAATTGATCTGCCAGGATATTGGTAATGTCCTTGGGATCAGTATATTTAATGCCATTCTGTTGTAGCTCAGAGCAGATCTGAGCATTGCCATTTAGATTCTTGACATAGCTATAGAATGCCTTGTGGTTGTCTTTGGAATCTCTGGCAATTTTATTTCCATAACTAGCTTTGGAGGATTTTATGAGGGATCTCAGCTTACTACTGAGGCTGGTAAGGGAGTTTTTTCCTGGGATTTTCCTTTTTTCTGCAACAGTTTCTTCCTTCTGTTGTATAGTTTGTTTAAGACAGGGGACCACCAGATTGGCTTCCTTTTTTTAGGAGGAGAGCATCTTGGCTCTATTTGGGATGGCACGATTCATGCAGGAGTGGATGTGCTCATACAGTGCTTTAGTGTAGGATTCAGCAGTCAAACTTTCAGTTCTCATCTGCATGGGTTTCATGAAGTTTGTCACTTCTGACTTGAGTAGCATGAAGCTGGCCTTGGAGAAGATTTTTACAGATGTTTCCTTACTGGGGGGTGGGGGTGGGATGTGGATGTCAAAGGTGACTAGCTTATGCTCAGACCTAACCAACAAGGGGGTGACCACTGGTGTGGAGCATCGATTTCCCATGTTGGTAATGACCAGGTACAGGATACTGGAGCCCCTGGTGGGACTATGGATTAATTGATCCAGGGCATTGGAATTTATGAATTCCAAGAACCGTTGGGCAAAGGTATTGGTACATGAGTAGTTTTCCCAGTTAATGGCAGGGTAGTTGAAATCCCCCAGTATTAGGGTGTTTAGTTGTATCTTAATATTTTCCAGTATGTTTAGAAAGATGTAGTGAGAATCTTGGGGGATGGTGGGGGATCTGTAGTAAGCTACAATTTGGACTGCACTCTTAACTAGTGTAAGTTGCACCTGAAAAATTTTGGATGCATTGTGTTGGACAACTAGCCTGGAGGTGTGAATATCCTTGGTGAATAAGAACACTTCTCCACCTTTAGTGTTTCAGTCCTGGTTTGGTGGTCGAAAAGTGTGGTAAGAGTTGTAGCCTGGTATTGCAGGAGTGCTGTCTAGATCCTTGAACCAGGTCTCAGTTACTGCACAGATATTGATGTTCTCCATTTTTAGGAGTGCCTTGAGAGAGTGCATTTTGAGGTTTAGACTTCTAGCATCGAGTAGCATTAGCTTCAGATTTTGAATACTTGTACCTGTTACGATGGTGGTTTTGTCCTTTGAGCCGTGCCTAAAAAAGGCCCTATAGGGGTTTGCAAGAGCCTTAGCCAGTAACCTGAATCCCAGGGGTGACAGGTGCAGACCATCTCTGGTAAAGCATCATGGTTTGTCGATCATGTCATCCCAGGTAGACAGATACTGAATCCCCTTTGAATGACACCAGAAGCTTAGCCAATTGTTGAAGTCAATCATTTTGTCCTTATACTGTGGTATCATTCTGGGCGAAGGCAGGATGCTACCCAGGGTTAGGGTCATACCTGCCTGGGTCACATGATCCAGGAGCTCTTCCATGTCTCTTTTCATGTAGTCCAGGGAGGTACGTCTCAAGTCATTCACTCCAACATGGACAATGACAGAGTCATATTTGCACTTGTGGAGTGACTAGAGTGCATGCGTTATGTGGCAGATCCTGGCACTCGACAGACAGCTGACTGTAATTTTCTCCTTGTTTAGCCTGGTGAGTGGGACATCAGTGTGCCTGACTATAGAGCCACCTATGACTAAAGTGTTGGGTACGTTGTCTTGCCTTAGGGGCTATTGTTGGGTCTCACACTGGTGCTGTGAGCTGTGTGATACTTTGGTTGTGATTGGTGTTTGTTTGTTTGCGTTTCAGCTTCGGAAGTCCTTGTTGCTTGGGCAGGTTAATGTTAAGGGCCTCTGCATATGTGTGTTTAGTGTTGCTATGTGTGGGTGTTGATGGTGTGGGTTTTGAAGGGCTATGAGTTGCTTGAGGTGTAGTGCAGGTGTTAACCTTCTCCTCTTGATTGTCTAGCACACTCTTGGCTGGAGAGAGCTTTGCTTCCAGTTTGGCTATGTAAGTGCATCTCTCGCAGGTTGGAGTGTTGGATGGTAGGAAGAGAGGGTTGTCTGTGTACATGAAGCAATTGCTGCATTGCCCCAGTATGCCCAGATTCACCGGGTGGACAGGAGAAATCATCGGAAGCTGACCCTTGGACATGCCTGGTTAGGTGCTTTTTTTCCCCCTTACCTTGGCAAGGTACTTTGGAATTATAGGCTGTTTAGTTCCTAGGATTAATTTCTCCTTATTAACAAGGAGTGTTGAGTGCTTGTATCAGTTTAAGGCTTCCTAGTGCTTTCCAGCAGGTTTTAAAGCAAGTACTAGTCACAAGGACTCCAACCAGAAAGAGTCAGGAATCATTGCACTCTGCTCTTACTCTCACCAGGATCAGAATATAAGCACATAGTCCAAGCTGTCACTTATAAAGCAGTTATTAAGCTTTCTGGTGATCAGCAGTCTTGAGAAAATAATGTACCTACACTCCTTCTCTCACCAAGAGAAAACAGAAGCACTAATCCCAAGATGACTACTGAGAAGCAGAATGTGTGGTCTCAAATAACTGGTCGTCTTACAATAGATGCTTAAAGGTAAGATGAAAAAAAAATGCTTTATCCTAAACACTGCAGTGTGCACTTGAGGAATTAGGTGTGAAAGTAGGTAACATGTTTTGCCTGTCTAAAAAGTTAAGTTTTAGTGGAGAGTTACTATTTTTAAAACAACAAGATAGATTGAAAGGGAGTGGCGACTTTTGTATTCTGGTACTATGGAATACAGTAGGATGGCCAATAAATTATTGACCGATTACAGTAGTCATTGCTTTTCAGTGAATGAATACAAAGTTTCAACTCATTCTCACTCTTTTTCCTCCTTTTGCTACTTAACAGTATTCTTTTTGAGGATTTATCATATAACTTTTCTGCATACACTGAGTTTCCTTCAATTGCTCAGTTTAATTCCTCTTATTTTTTAGGAAAGGGTAGGAATATGAAGTATTTTAGATTTAAGACATTTCCTGTCAATGAATGTGTTAATGTCCTACAGACTGAAAAGATGCAGCTCTGTTTTAGAACCTTAAAAATAACAAACTGAGGTTTCAAAGCTGTCCTTATCACATTTTTTTTAGTTTGGACAATATGTTTTACTTGCCTGTTGATCTGTGAATAAAGCTTGAAATATTATGTTTAAATTCCCTTTGTTTACTAAAGTACATTTTTGGCTCAGAAATTGTAGAATGTTAATATTAACTCATTTAGTACCATTTAGCAAAGATAGGTTTCAGTATCATGACAACGCTGTGACCAAAACTTTCACACAGCTGTGTTATTTCTGGGCATTTTGAATAATAGCACAAATAAGATAATAAACATCTTTATACGCAAATAGATTCATTAAAGAAAGATCTTTTATTTTATATGGCAACATTTTTTCTTTTTGATTCTGATTCCCAAACATATTGTAGATTGCACACCTTTGAAATATTTGTTTAGACATCTTACAATATTAAGGAACAGTTCAATTCTCGGCTTGCCTTGGGAGTGCCTTCTGTGTGGAGTCTGCATGTCCTCCCCGTGGTTGGGTAGCGCTCGAAAGACATGCATGCGTAAATGGGCATGCCTTCGTTGAAGGTTGGGTGTCGAGCTGGCACCTCAGCATTTTGTAAAAAGCTACTGCCAATCATTAGCGGACCGGAGTTCCGCTGTGGCGACCTCTTACCGGGAAAAAGCCGAAAGACAAACAAACACTCTTTTCTTACATTTTGTTATTCCCAGATGTGACTCATGGATTTATGTGGTATAGCATCTTGCAGCTGAATAAGAATTGTAACTCTCTCATCTTTAAACATTAAGCCTTTACACAGGAAAGCTCATTATAGTAGGAACAGTATACAAACATTTGGACACAATGACTTAGCATTTCCTGGCCAACCATTTATAACTGCACCCAATAACAATTGGATTTCATTGTCTTCTTTCATACAGATTTTCTGTTTTCATTTGATGTACATAATTGTGAGATAATCCACAGAACTTCAAAATGTTTGTCTAGTAAGTGTCCTTTAAATATTTACAAATATGAATATGTTCTCTTATGTGTATCTCCATCACCTATCAGTTTATCTGGTCTGAAATAAACTTGAAGGTCAAACTTTTATACAATCAGTGGCATTCTTGAAGTCTAGTCAGTGCATTATGAACAGATTTTTTTGAATATACCCTGAAATTTTTTCCTTTATGCACTCACTCTACAGGCACTAATTCCAATTCCAAATTAATTCCAAAGACATGTGTCTGAAGTGTTTCTACTCGGGCCTCCGCTGAAAATGGGGTCTGTCCCATTCAGACTTTCCCCTGTAAACAAATGTTAAATAAACAAATAAATAAATAAATCTGACAAATATAATTTTTAACAAGCAGTATCTATGGTTAGCATTTGTTATTTGAGCGTAGCTTGTATGGGCAGTAGTCAGGGCCTTGACCTATACTACCAGTCCACTTTCTTGCAGTAGTACTGTTCCAAACTTAGTTGTGATAAGAATTTTACTGAATACATATCCTCTTGGATTCTCGAAAGCTTGCATGGAGTGCAAGATGAATGCAGGAGCTCACGCAGGCAATATGTCTGCCGTGCGATCCAGGAACAGCCGGCCGGGGCGTGCACGAGAGTTCCAGCACTAATCCTGCACGGACTAAGCCCTGGCATGCAAATCACTTCATTTGCAGAAGAAATCCATGCAAATGAGGTGATTTTGCAATCCAGGAAGCTTACAATAGTCTGTGCAAGACTAGTGCAATCTGTAGAAATGTACTCAGTTAGTAACCGAGTACATTTCTGCAAATTCCAAAACGGAGCTATGACAGTTCAAAATAAAGGCTGCATATCATTGAGGAAGCATGCCAATGGCCAAGTATAAGGACATTGGCATTGCAAACTGTTTAAAAAATAATAAAATCAACTTTTATTTTTTTTTTAGCCGATCTCGGCTGTTTAAGCGTAGGGCAGTGGTGCACAAATGGGATTGGGTGGAAAAATAAGAAAATAAACTTAAAATGAGCATTCTAACTAAAATCAGTATTCTGCCATGCAAGTCAATGGCAGGCAAAAGACAACCTGGCCAGTGAGTACTGGTTGCTAAGGTGGGAGGCTCAGTGTGAGACATGTAACTATGCATTAGCAGGCAATCCTATGCAAATGAGGGGAAGGATAGTGAATCCCAGATTTCCCCAGGGTGTGAGGCAGGTCCCAAAAGTGTAAGAGTATAAATAGCTGGGTGCAAGACTAGGATATAGGTGACATCATGGGGGTGTGTGTCAGGCATACTGCAAGTGGATTGGAGCCCTGTGGCTTGGGACTGCTCCTAGCTTAGCACAGCTAATATAGGGGTGTGTCCAAACCTGCCTAGCACTCTTTACAAAGTGTAAGCAGGTGTGCGCATTGTGCACCAGGTTTTACAGGAAGAAAAAGGAAGTTAAACTAGGAAATAGCAGCTCTGTGTACATTTGAGTACTCCATTTGCATGGTGCTCACATGGGCTTAAACAGGGAGGCAATGGGAAGGGAAAATAGCAGTAGGAAGGCAATCAAGGAGAACTAGCTTAGCTGGCAGGTGAAATGTATCAGAATCAGCCAATTACACAGGCAGCAGACCAGCCCAGTCCAGAACACTACTATAAACTAAGCAAACACCTTCCCTTCTGGTTTTTCCACACTCCACACCACTGGTGTATACAAGCGGGGAAATGTTAACAAATAAACCTACAAAATGAGAAGGGCTGCAGCAGGCAACATAGAACAACATGTGCAAGAGACTGAGGGTGGTGAGGATGTGAATGCTGCCGAACAACCCACAGTGAGGAGACGGAGAAGAGTGTACAGACCCAGGGTAACCTACCAGGGGCTACATGAGCTGGAGATAGTGGAGTGCTATAGGGTGGACAGAGACCTCCTACATCAAATTGTTGAGCTGTGCCGGCCACACCTGACACACCAAACTGACCGAGGGGAATCCATCCCAGTGGATACCAAGGTATGTGTAGGCCTAGGTATACTAGCTGCAGGTACCTCCCAAAGCACAACTGGGGATATCATGGGGATCTCACAGGCATCAGCATCCAGAGTATTCCACCAGTTCCTGGATGCCATGTCAGCACATGCCAGTGAGCACGTATATTTCCTCAACACACATGAGGTGTTGACCAGCAATATGCGTCTCTTCCATGAAATAGCAGAATACCCTGGGGTAGTGGGTGCTATAGACTGCATGCACATACACATCAAAGCACCACCCAGTGAGCAGAGTAGGGCCTACATCAACTGCAGGGGCATCCCCTCCATCAGCTGCCAGGTTGTATGTGATGCCCAGGGCATTATAATGAATGTGTGTGCTGGCTGCCCTGGAAGCTATGACGATTCACACATATGGCATCTGACACAGCTGTACCACAAATTTGCCAATATGGTCATCCCCTACGGTCATCTAGTGGGGGATGATGGGTACCCACTGGAGCCATGGCTGATGACACCCATCAGAAATGCACACACACCTGAACAACAACACCATAATGAGGCACACGCACAGGCCAGACATATAATAGACCGTGTGTTTGGGATGCTCAGGTCACAGTTCCGGTGTCTGGACACATCTGGTGGAGCCTTGCAGAATTCACCAGCTACATTTACCCAAATTGTTATGGTATGTGCTATGCTACACAATATGATCCTGCCGAAACAGCTGCAGCAGGAACAGCATGGGGCAGGGCCACACAGCCCCCCACCAATGCCAAGGCCTGTACAGGCACAGAGTGACTCGGAGGAGGAACAACCTGAGCCTGCCCCAGTAGGCAGAAGGGGGCATGCCCAGTATGCCCTGGCCTTGGCAAAGAGGCAACACATAGCATATGCACTGACACAGTAGGGGCCCAGAGAATGGCATCTCTCTCTGACTCGCACAGACAATAAAAGGGCTGCCAAAAATGACACTACCTGTGTCCAGCCATGTATAGGGAGTGTACTACATGCATCTGACATAGGCAGCCCTCCGGCACCATCCTCAAGTCTGGCACACACTCACGGTAAGTCAATCTACCTACCAATTACCAAATGGAGTAGAATGTGTTTGTACCTGTAGCTATGGTATGGATCTGAACATGCAAAGGAATTGGGTTGCCGGATGTCAAGGCAGCAGACAGTAGGCTCCCATAGTGGCATCATGAGATCTGTAACACATACTGGAGTCACCATAGTAGCCAGTACTACACAGGGTGACAAAACCCACTGCAGGAAATGGCCTGAGTGACATGGGTGTCCATAACAGCCACACATGCCAGTCAGGAAGGTATACATACCCAACAACAGTCTCAGCCAGCAGGACAGGTGAAGACTAACACAAACAAATGCTGTACTATGGCCTCTGAATGTGTCCTATGGGTAACCCCTCCCCCAGGCCTTTACAGACAGACCACAGCAGGCCAGGCAGTTGGATGTAAGTTGTGAAGGCTAGGAAGTCAGAAACTAATATGTAGGTAAACAAAGCTAGGATCTGTAGTACACTGGTAAGCCTCTAGCCAGCAGGATAGGTAAGACTACAGACTGAAATGGAGTACCTGACATACCAGTACAGTCCTAGCAAATGTGTACAAGTGTCAAGTGCGTCCCCCCATCCAACGTACCCTTAGAGTAACAGTCAGGTGTGCCCCCCCTCACTCTTGTGTAGAACAGTAGAAAGAGTCAGGTGTCCCCCCTCGCTATGCAGAAATGTAGCAACAGTCAATGGCAAATGACCGATGTATACCCTGCAGACACAGCATGCTACCTGTCAGTGTACAACACAAAGGTCAGCACCGCAGTACAAACTACCTAGACGTGATCCACACATGCAACACAGATGGCCATACTGGGCATGCTCACACATAGAGGAATGAAGGCAATGTCAGTCAACAACATACTGAGAGGTCATACTGGGCATGCTCACACACTTAAACACATGAAGGCCATGTCTGCAAACACCAGTGGACCAGACATATCTGGAAGTTGCAGTTCTCAGTGTGGACACATGTCAGTATGCACCACTCCTGCCTTGTACACACAGTGGCTAGGAATACAGACAAATATGTAAGGACAACACACTATAATAAGCCACAGGTAAACAGGCATAGATGTGTGGAAGAGGGTGACCATGACAAGGAGCCATGTGGCCTGTCACAACCGACACACAGCCAAAGGGCCCCCAACACATGAGGTGCAGATGTAACCCACTGCGGATACTAGCCACCAATACCTGTCAGCATGACATATTATGTGGTGCACATGCCAGCTGTGCAACAAGACTGTACAAGGAAGTAGCCATCTAGTAGTTGTATATACACACCTGTGACATATGACCCCATATGTGCCCGCATGTAGCATGTCAACCCCTACATGAATGGGATATGGCCCATGCATACACTGCCCTCCCCATAGCAGTAGTATGACAAGCCTGCTGAGGTCATCCAATGTGAATTACATCTTTGGAAGAGCTATAGCTCAGTAATATGCATGGCGTGTCCCATAACTGAGTACTGCTGTAGTGACAGAGTAGTTAGGTAGTAGTACTAACCCCAGACCTGTCAATTGTGTGAGTATGTGTTTGTGTGTATGCCTGTCTCTGAATGTGTAGAGGGAAATGCTTGTTAGGCTACTCACACTCCGTACAATACATATATTCACCTTTGGCAAGGTTGCTGATGTCACTCACCTAGAAGTACACCTCTGGGAAAGTGATAGCCCAGTAATTGCCGTAGCGCATTCTGTAACTGTGCACTGCTGTAGTGTGATAAATTAGTTAGGTAGGTGTTTGAACCCCAGACCTGGCATCTGTGTGTGTCTAACTGAGTAGAGAACAATGCTTTTTAGGCTATTCACACTCTGTACAATACAAATACTCTACTTTGGCAAGGCTGCTGATATCACTCACCTAGAAGTACACCTCTGGGAAAACAATAGTCCAGTAATTGCCATAGCGCGTTCTGTAACTGCATACTGCTGTACTGTGATAAACTAGTTAGGTAGGTGTTCGAACCCCAGACCTGGCATCTGTGTGTGTGTGTGACTGAGTGGAGAGCAATGCATTTTAGACTACTCACACTCCGTACAATACAAATAGTCTACTTTGGCAAGGCTGCTGATGTCATTCACCTAGAAGTACACCTCTGGGAAAATGATAGCCCAGTAATCACCGTAGCACGTTCTGTAACTGCGTACTGTTGTAGTGGGATAAACTAGTTAGGTGCTCGAACCCCAAACCTAGCAACTGTTTGTGTGTGAATCTGTGTGTGTCTGACTGAGTAGAGAGCAATGCTTTTTAGGCTACTCACACTCCGTACATACTCTACTTTGGCAAGGCTGCTGATGTCACTCACTTAGAAGTATACCTCTGGGAAAGTGATGGCCCAGTAATCACCATAGCGCATTCTGTAACTGTATATGGCTGTAGTGTGATAAACTAATTAGGTAGGTGTTCGAACCCGAGGCCTGGCAATTATGTGTGAATCTGTGTGTGTGTCTGACTGAATAAAGAGCAATGCTTTTTAGGCTACTCACACTCCGTACAATACAAATACTCTACTTTGGCAAGGCTACTGATGTCACTCACCTAGAAGTACACCTCTGGGAAAGTGATAGCCCAGTAATCGCAGTAGCGCATTCTGTAACAGTGTACTGCTGTTGTGTGATTTAGAATGGTGGTAGTGCTCCATCTCCATCCAAGGCAGTTCCGGATGTTTTGTGTGTTTCAGTGTCTGTGTATGGTGCAATGCATTATAGGCTACTCACTCGCAGTACATTACAAATGCCCTACTTTGGTAATCCTGCTGATGTCATTAATTGTGAAATACACCTTTGGGGAAGATGTACTTCAGTAATGTCCGTGGCGCGTACTATAACTATGTAGTGTTGTAGTGTAGTTAGGTAGGGGTTCTACTCCCAGACATGACAGGTGTGTGTGTGTGTGTGTGTGTGTGTGTGTGTGTGTGTGTGTGTGTGTGTGTGTGTTTGTATCGCATATCCTGTGTGGAGGGGTTTTGCTAATTTCATTTATGGTGGCCATACTATATATCACAATGTCAACCATACAGGGATAACAGATGTGAATAGCTGAGAGGCTGGGGTGCAAAGCCATACCCAAACATGTGACATCAAGGCCAGCCAATCACAGTTAGCAACCCCACTGTGCCTTCACATATGACTCACAATGGACATACCATGCCTGACAACATGCCCTGTATGGACAGATGACACTGACATCAGGGAAAGCTGTTAGCATGCTATCAATGTAAGTGCAGTGTAAACCTGCTGACCAGTACCAGTCCTTGCCACAGGTGGGCAAGACTGGCACATCTGATGATAAGCTGTGTTCACAGCATGGGCCAGACACACCAGGTACAATTCCACATGTCACTGTAAATGCATGTGGGAGGTGTGCACATCCTAGACACCATCCAAGTCATGGACTAGAGAACACATACATGGCAAGTGATGCACAGCATTGGCCACACACAATAGTCACCCAGGTGACTGGATGATGGATGCAATACCCACCTGTGTGGGCAAATACAGAAGCTACAGGCCTGTTCCACAATGCAGACCATTGTCATGTGGCCTGATGCTAAGGTATACCCATCACCTACCCTTGTATAGCCTGCTGGCACTATTGGCTACCACACACCCATGCAGACATGCACCCATGCATGTCCAAACTGACACCCTGTGTGTTCGTCTGTGTATTGTATGGTCCGTATGTCCACATCCACACACTACTCCCCCCAGGGCACAGTGAAGCATGCCGCCTGATGTCTGACACCCCCTCATACTCACTACCCATACAACCTCCATATGACTCGTATGGTGCATGTGTTCCCTGCACATTGATGTGTTGTGGCAATCTCATTAGTGACGAGTTGCATTCCTGGCCCTGAAAGTGTCTTAATGCGTGTGCGTTCCTGTGTGAGTGTGCCTGTACTGAAGATGGCACCTGTTCATGCAGACAGGCACGTGTACGTCACCTACTGTATACCTACCATATCCCTGTTGCAGATGTAACTCACCATCACATATATGTTCTGAGTGCTCCCCACCAGATAACGCATGTGGCACATCCAATAACAGCATCGAACTGTGATAGCACTACATAGCTGTCGGGAATGTGATACCCTGTGCTGGTAGGTGTGTGACACAAACATGTGTCAGTTTTACCCTCCCTGACATGTATTCACTTCTGTCTGCTTCCCACACTCCCTGTCTGGTGGATGTGAAGGCCCACACCTGCATTGCTTAGGCAGCATCATGTGTATTTTAAGTGATGCTCATGATCAGCTAATGGCATCTGCATGAATTGCAGCCCTTCCCTAGCTGATTGCATGTGAAACAGCTCTGGTAACATTCCCATAGCCAATTGCATGGAAACGCACTCCAATACCTGGAAACATCCTGGTGGTGTTGGCCCTTGTCTGTCACTGTGAGCAGGAGCTAGAACTGTTGTTTGGCAAACAGCATTTCAGATGGGTTGGGGATTTACCTGTAACAACATACACTGTGGAAAGAGGGCAACAAACAGTAGGGGGATGTGCCTGACCTGACTACAGACTGTAAGTGCTGCTATACTCATATGGAGTAATGTTAGTTTAATAATGTTTGTTTGGATATGCCTGTTGTACATGTCGCAATACCTGCCATGTCAGTTCTATGTATATGAGTAATCCCCATCTGCAGGGTCATCTGCAGACTGGGCAGTGTTGTGCCTTTGTTTTCATGTGTTAGCCACAATGCATCTATCTGTGGAATGTAGAAGGTAGTGTGAGGATTGCAGACTGTTCATGGTGAAGGCCATGACAGTTACTGACGACATATCCCTCATTGAACATATGTTGCAACAAACCCCATTACAATGGTAGATTAATGAGGGTATCACAGCAACATGTCTATACTGGCCCTATGTACATGCTGTCAGCCACATCTCTGTCACCCTTTGTACATATTTCATGCATGAAGTTGTGCATATATGCTGTACACCGTAAATAGTGTCATCATATCTGATAAGCCAGTGGTATAGCAGAATGCTACACATGTCATGTACAGTAGGGGTTATGTTTAATGCCATACCCTGGACATTCGGTGGATGTTTGTACAGTACGGAGGTCTATGTAGTGATGGTGAATGTCGGCAATGTGTGTATTGTTAATATGTACTATGGCCTGTGTACAGACTGTGGTAGATGTCATTGTTCTAGCTCACCTTCTATCTGATGTTACATGCTGCCCCACTGTATGGTATCATTTTACCTTACATGTTTTTAGGGCCATACACACATGTGCCATACCACAGACAGCCATCAGACCAGACTGTGTAGCAGTCCAGTATATGTAGGGTCATGCTGTGAGTGGCACATATGAGGATGGTGTAGGACAGATAGTCCATATACTGTCCTATTATGCTAGAGTACCATATGTGGCTGTGGCTGTGTTCACATTGGTTGTGGTTATGCACTTTTACACATGTGTATCCTACCCTGTGCTGTGACATGACTGTCAAGCCTGCTATATAAGCAGGTACTGTACAATGATAACCTTAGGCTGCCTGTCAGTAGAGAATGGCACACATGTTATGAACAGATGTCACCTTCTACACACACCATGTCTGTGACAACAATCCCAATGACAGTAGCAAATATCTATTAATATACCAGCTATACATACCTGACATCCCCTTGCACTATGACATTGGGACTATAGGGGCTGGGGTAGGGCTACACTCCATGTCCAGGACATATGGTGGGACTATATGGACATGTTCTTATCCAGATAGCCATATATATATCTGAGTACACATGTGTAGTACTTCCAATTACCACTGTCATGACAACCACCCACTATGAATTCCTACATCATGTGGGCGTATTCCCTGTACATTCCCTGTGTGATGGACATCCTTCCTGTGTGTCAGCATCAATGTTGCAAACAGCAGGTAGCAATACCTCTTACAGGAGAACCTGCACACTCAGGGCAGCCACATATATGTAAGAGGATCAGGACATACAGACAGACTGTGAGTAGAGTGGTATAATGCTTTGCATAGTACTGGTATTACAGGGTGTGTGTGTGTACATACTAGTTTACATTGGACTGCAGTCTGTCTGCATAGCTCACTACTGTGGGCCTATCCTCTAGCTGGACAGAGGTATGCCTATCATTTTTTGTCTGTCCACCACACAGGTCCTGTGTCGGATATTACACTGGCAGTGTGTGTGTTGCTTGCTAGCAGAACATGGCTATATCCATTTGTGTCCCTGATGTCTTATTCCTCCATAAGGGTATGTTGCAACACATCCTGTAACACCAGCATGTTCCAGGGTGTGTAACTGCAATATTATGAGTATGGCCCTGTGTTCCTGCCTTTATCCTCCACATATATGACAGACTTTGTCCTGCTGTGATACCGTTAGGGGTTGTTAGGTAATGGCCTATCATT
>NC_056738.1:384741900-384784298 GCF_019279795.1 Protopterus annectens
ATATATATGTATATGTCTGCATATATATATATATATATATATATATATATATATATATATATATATATATATATACACATATACATATTGCTGTATATATATCTAACGACATGTGGATGTATGGGTGTCTGCATATGTATATCTGTATTTGTGGGTATTTATTTATATATCTATGTATGTATGTCTACATTTGTACTACAGAGTGGGGAGGTATATATCTATATAGTTATGGGTATTCATACGGACACATATACCTCTAATTCTTTAGTTACATATCCGGTAATGTTGGCTGGTATTGCTGGGTACTGTGTTTCGTGTGCATACCGGCCAACCTTGGGTTCCACATATGCTTTGCGATACCTACGACTGAATTGATGTACACAGACCCACACGTGACACTAGCCATTTGATATGGTGTGCTTAAGGCACTTTCAAGCGGTTGTGAACAGGTTTGCATAGAGGTTAGCACTGCTGACTTCCGGTCACAGTGTGTTACACACAGTTAGCATCTCCTTTGCTTGATCTGTGTCAGCGGTGCTTCACCCCGCCCATACGCACTTGCACACACTTGCTATTGCTTACATTTGCTTCTTCTTATCTGTGCTTACGCCTGCTTATTGCCTTATTCATTCTGGTACTGACTGTTCACATGTGCATTTCATGCAGTACTCCAGTTCACATTTAATTGTTATTTGGTAGGTTCTACAGCAATAAAATGTACGTAATTGGTCGTATACAGATTACACTTGGAAAATGGTATGTGCTGCAGTGGGACTCAATCCGGGAATGCCTCCTCTTTAGGTGGATGCTGTGATCACTATGCTATTGCTGTGCTGTTTTGTTTGCTATACCTTCCTTGTTATCCTCTTCAGCCTTTCATTCTGCTTTACCCGTAGCTATGTGATGGGCAGACCAGCGCACCTATGGTTAGCTGTACTCGAAGTTTTAAAAACATTACTACAAGGGTTTCTTCATGTTTTTTTCAGTGTACTGTTGCTGTTGAACACATGGGGACTGTTGGTGGGGATCTGCGGACATTTATGTGCAGTCTCGTTCTTTTATGTACACATTCTTCTGTTCTACTTTGCAAAGGCGTGTTTATTCTGAGAGCGCTGCTCTCAGCCACGCCCCCTGCACTCATCCACGCTCCATATAGCATTAGGTGTTCAGGCAGCGCGTCTTCCTTAATATGCATGGCACGCTGCCGTCCTCTTAAATTGGTGCTTCCATGCAGGACTAGAGTAGTCCTGCATGGAGGATTAGTGAATCCGGGGGATCGTGTACACTTAGTGTACACTTAGTGTAGGCTTTATTGAATCTGGCCCCATGATTTAGTCGATTTACGTGATTCAATGATCAGGGATAGAGTTGTAGGTGGCATCAAAATGATCATGTCAGAGGCTGATTATCAGAAGTAGATGTGACACTCGACAACCAACTAAATGTGTTTGCTTAGAATGAAATTATGAGTAATCTGATTGAATGCATGATAGAGAAACTGCAAGTGTGGAAAATTAAAAATAAAAGTGAAAACAAGGGCAAGCTATATACGATAGTTGCTAAAAGGTTTGTACTCATACATGACTTAACAGGACTATGTGGCAGTATGCACACATTTAATAAAGTCATTCTAAAAGAATCTGCTAAAAGCACTAATGGTGCTAGGAAATGTAATAAGAGGGATGCATCACTGAAGGTCACATTTTTGTGCTTTCTGGTCACTCACAAAGATTACCATAAGCTAATCACCCTAGACATCCACATCCCACCCCCCATTTGGGAACCACCGTAAAAAATTTCTCCAAAGCCAACTTCACACTTTGTAAGACAGAAATGGCAAACTTCACAACCCATGCAGACAGACAATAGAGGTATGACTGCTGAATCCTAAGCACTTACATGAGTGCATGGAACGTGCAATGCCTAACAGAACCAAGATGCTATCCTCCAAAAAAAAGCAAGCCAATCTGGTGGTCCCCTGCCATAAACAAACTCTACAACAGAAGAAAGAAACTGTTGCAAAAAAGGGTAAAATCCCATGACTGGAGGAACTCCCTGGTCAGCCTCAGTAAGAAGCTGAGATCCCTCATAAAATCATCCAAAGCTAGTTACGAAAACAAAATCGTCACTGATTTTAAAGACAACCAGAAAGCATTCTATAGCTATGTCAAGAATCTCAGTGGCAACACTCAGATCTGCTCTGAGTTACAGCACAATGGTACTAAATATACATAACCAACTGATATTGCCAACATCCTGGCAGATAGGTTCAGTGCTAACTTTACCACCTTCTCACACCCTAAAGGGCCCATCTCTATACCAGAAGAATGCAAAGTTCCTGTAATCACTGCTGCACAGGTATAAACTACACTCTCCAAAGCAAATAATTCAGCATCTATGGGACCTGACAACATCCCATGCTGCATTCTGCATGAACTACAAAACAAACTGGCACCCCACCTAAATACCATGTTCGATCATAGCCTTAGCTCAGGCTTTCTGCCCGCTGAATGGCGCACAGTGACGGTCATCTCAGTCCACAAGGGGGAAGCCACCACATACCCTGGGAACTACCGCCCCATTAGCTTGACGAGCCTGGTCTGCAAGGCTATGGAACATATCATCATGGAACTTATAAACAATGATATTGGTAATCTCCAAACTCTGGACCCCACCCAGTTCAGGTTTGTAAAAGGCTGATCATGTCTCCTAAACCTGATAGACTTCTTTGAAGCAGTCACGAAAGCCGTAGATGAGGGTAAGGTGGTTCACACAGCCTATCTAGATCTCGCCAAGGCTTTCGACATCATCCCCCACTCTGGAATTATAGATAAACTCACTAAACTAGGTATAAATCCCAATGTCTCAAGATGGGTTGCCAACTGGCTCACTGACAGAACCCACAGTGGGAAAGTAGCAGACTCCAAATCCGACTTCAGACCAGTGACAAGTGGAGTACCACAGGGTTCAGTCCTGGGTCCTCTCCTGTTTGGTATCTACTTCTCTGAAGTACAGGCTAACACAGAAGGTCTTTGGCTAACAAAGTTCGCAGATGACTGCAAACTAGGAGCCATAATCGAAACTCCTAAAGATGTGGACATCCTATAAAAGGGCCTCACTGAGACAGATGCCTGGTGTCAAAGCCATGACCTCAAGCTCAATGCCAAAAAGTGCATTGTCATCCCTTTTGGTAAAAACTCTGTACCTATGAACTACCACATAGGCGGTAATCTACTTAACACCGAAAGTGTGATAAAAGACCTTGGGACACAGGTGGACAGTAGTCTCTCCTTTGATAATCACATCGCCACAGTAGTCAGGAAATCCTTCTACGTGGCACACCTCATCACAAAAAGTTTCTCATCCAGGAAAAAAGAGGTCATTGTTCCCCTCTAGTCATCACTCATTAGACCTATTATAGAATACAGTGCCCCTTTTGGTATGTACCTCACAAGACATCTACAACAACTGGAAAGGCCACAGAAATACCTCACAAAGAGGATTACCGGCCTCAAACAGATGCCCTATGCAGACCGTCTCAAAAAACTCCATCTTTACTCCGTTGCATATCGCCTACTCAGAGGTGATCTCTGCCTAACATACAAAGCTATGTCAAACCCAGAGCTGTCGGACATGCTCCACTTAAAGAAATCCCAATCCCTCTGAGCTACATGCTCTAGGGAACTAAACCTTGTCACAACAATAAACAGAACATGCTGGAGGGATAGATTCCTGTCCCAGAGACTTCCCATACCCTGGAACAAACTACCTATCTATATCAAACAAAGCTCCTCATTAGCACTCTTCAAGAAAACTCTTGATGATTGGATGGGAGATAGGAAATTCACCCCGGGTATCACTTCTGTGGCTCTGCTCGACAGGGGCACAGGAAAATAATTTTCTTGGGTGGAGAAAGCCAGGGTACCTTTTTGGCTAGGCTTATATAGGCTCAAGGGCCAATAGCCTAGTACCTACCTATGAACCTATGAACCTATAATTAGAGTAAAAAAACCCACTTTAGTTCATGTGAAAGGTATCAGGCTCAGGTGTGCTATATTAGTGATCAGCACATACTTCGCAACCTCTTAGAGCAAGAAGTGTGGACAAAGCCAGAAATAATGGGGGGACAAAGGCCCAAAAATAGGAACACTTTTTAAATATTGTTCTTAAGCACTTAGAAAGTAGATAGAACAACAGTGTTTGCATTAGCGTGAATTTTCTGAAGAGTATGAAGTCTGAAACTCAAATGACTATCATTATTTTCTAACATCAACCCTCAATGATTTGCCAGTGATTTACCCAGAAAACCATAATTTTATGAGAAACAGACCAAAAATATGAGGCAAAAATCTGGACATTCTGTAAACATCTGTACAGTTGAGAGGTGTGGTTCAGCACTCTAATGTGCAATCAAAAATGTGAGATTCATATTTTTTTCTTGCTGTCACCACTGACATTAGGATCTCTCAGTCCTCATTTTCATTATGATACAGTCCTCGCATATACCCTTTACACATGCTGGGTACCAAATGTAACCCACACTAGGAGGGTTCCCCCTTCATAGCCAGCCCTTACAATAGGGAGATTGCCTGGTCCCTATTTGTAAGTTCTGTTAGGGATGGTGCAGTTATGTGTAATGTGATTAGGTTAGTCCAGGCAATGAATCATCATACTGTGGTTGGCAGTCGACTTTTCTTCTTTTTGGCAACACCTCCCCCTGATGTTTTTTGAAAAACTAAGAACAAAAAAACACTTTTCTCCTCAAGTGCAAAGTCACAAAGTCACAATTGAAAAACAATAAAAACCACCAGTTGGTCATAAGAAATGGACCGAGTGGTGTTTTTTATTGTTTTTTTCAATTGTGAATTTGTGACCTCCCACTGATGTGCTAGCTGATGTCACAATGGGCATGCACTGCTGTTCACAAGAAGAATGCCTTGACCTATGTGGCGAATCTTTCCCTCAAATGTCCACCACATCCTCTCCAGCCTGAGTCACTATTCAAAGTCAGGATGCCTGGTTCATAGTCAGGACTTTATCCTCTATGCCAACAGGGCAAATGCAGTTCCCGTGTTTTGCTGTTAAAGATAAAGATTGCAGTATCTCAGGGATTTCTTCATTCTCTGAGCGATAGTGACCTTGGAATTAGCATGTATAAGCAACATGAGTGTGGGGAAGAACCACCACAATGGAGGTGCAAGGGGGCAAGTTGCCCTTCCACTAAACCAACTTCTGCTGTAATTAAAAGAGCACTTCCTCAGCATCCCAGACTAAAGTCTAAGAAACCTCAGACATCAGTTCACACAGCAACACAACCACCTTCACCCTTCACACCCACAAGTACGCGCACTTTTAAGAGTCACAGGGATAAAGATTCCAAACCACTTATGTCTTATTGAAACTGCATCTAACCTTAAAAATGTTTTAATAATAGGTGACTTTACTGTCAGGCATATGGACACCACCCTGGTCAGGCTGGATAAGAATAGGGTGACAGTTAGTTGTCTTTCTAGAGTCAAGATTCAGGATGAAACAAGGGTTCTTAGATCCTTCCATCCTGTTAAATATGATCATGACCTGATAGTGGTCCACATGAAGGTGCAATAACCTTAGACTTGCTACCCAGATGGACATACAGAAGGATAAGATTGAGCTGAGGCAGAAATGTCCTTGATCTTCAGTGTTTTTTTTTTTTTTTTTTGCCATCAACCAGAATATTGTTGAAATTCAAAGACAAGATAATTGGCTATGTAGCTGGTGTCATTCTAAGGGGAATCTAGCATGTGTCCATTTGGAATAAGATCACTGACAAGGCTTTCTGCTTCACCAGGGATGGTCTGTACCTCCTTTCTCAAGGCTTTCCCATTCTGGCTAATGCTTGAATAGGGCCTTTTTTTATTCAGAGTCCTTCTGATGGACATTCCAACATAGTGAATTCTTGTTTGGAATACATTAATGTATCTCTACTCACTGCTGGGAGTTTTAACAAAAAATTCCCAAATGTGAGTCTTTCTTGCAACTTGAACGCATTCATATATGTTTAGTTCCAGATTCCTGGTTCCTGAGCAATGAAAGCACTCCTTCTATTTCTTGGTTTAGTGCTTATCATGTCTTCAGGCATACTTGCAATTGTGGGGGAACATCAGTATTTGTCACTTAACAACAGATTCCTTGGGTCATCACATTTGAACTCTTAAATGTCTAAACCACCATAAACAAGACTAATTGTTACCTCATAGATAGCTGTGGAATAATCTCTATGTCCCCTCCTGAAAATGATAGTTATCATAACATATGAACTGAAAACCCCATTAAATCCAAATCTTTCTACTGTGGTACTTCAACAATCCAGCAATAATCTGGCTGACCTACACTGATAATGGTTGGCATGCCAGTGTTTCCTTGACATTGCAAATACTAATCATTTTTTTCAAAATAGTTAACCACCCTACTAGTGTCCCCAATATCCTTGATGTAGCCCTCAGAAAAATAGTCAATTCTGGGAAGACACTAAGCAAAAGATAATACAAAAGCTGAGAAATTGGAAGTTCTGTTATATGGATATGGATATGGATAGCAAGATACAAGCAGTTAAAATATTTTAGTCCCTTTAGTTTTATACACAGGTCAGGCATATTTTATTAACCAGAGGAGAAGGTGTGGATAACAATTAATAAAGAGCTGAAGGATTTTATCTGGGAGGGGAAGACGGCAAGAGTCAAGTGGGATAAACTGACTTTTTCAATTGAAAAACGTGGTTTGGGATTACCTGAAAGGGGTATTTCAGAGGTGCACAGTTAAGGCTCCCATACATAGCACAAGCAGAAACATATAATTCAAAATGGAAAGGGATGATGATGAAAAAGACGGAAGCTCAAAAAACAAGGAGAGCCTGGAATTTTGGATGTAGATCCTTAAAGAGAATAACAATAACCATACATAATATTATATTCATAAAGTAGCAGAAAGTATTCTAAGAACTAAACCAACACAGGAATGGAGAAAGGAGATTCTGCTGCTAGGGATGACTGCAATTAGGGATTCAGACAATAGGAAGATGGGGCTGGAATTTATTGGAGAAAACTGGCAAAAGAACCAAGCTTTTGGGAGCAAATAATTAGAGAGGGAAAGGTAACAGAATGGGAAGAGGCCAATAATTTATTTGGACTGCAAGCTAGAGATTGCCTTCCCTATCAAGGACTGATATCAGAGTATAGGCAAAGAGAAAAAAATATTGGAGTTTAAGGGAAAAATCTGGTATCTATTTCTCAGACCTTCAGGCCAACACTCTTAAGCTAGGGTTATATATGTTGGCAGACGTCAGCGATTTTGGTGGTGTTGTTCAGTCTGCTCCAACACGGGTTAGAACATGTTAACAAGTGGTGCAAGGACAAGGGTCTGAAATCAAATGTGAAACAATGGAGCATACTTTATTTTTGTAAACAAACATTTTTATGTACTATATAGGTGACATACCCCTCTAATCAGACACTGTTATAAGCAGTCTAGATATTCTTGTTGATAATTCCTTACTGCTTGACCATCATGTCTCCACAGTAGTTTGAACAGCCTTCTATCTGGCTCATCTAATTTCCAAAGGCATCTCCACTAGAACCACAGAAGTCTTAATTCTTTTACTTTTTTTCTAATCAGACCCATTATTGAATATAATGCACCATTTGGCATGTATTTGTCTAAACGTATCACTAAAAAAGACAGACCTCAGAGATTCATGATTAAAAGGATCAGAGACCTCAGAAATTCTAGTTATCAGGACAGACATACAGCCCACTTTCTGTGCTCAATCTGTTATAGATTCCTCCATGGAGATCTGTATCTAGCCTTTGAAGTAATGAGAACTCTAACTCTCTTTGACCTCCCATTCCTTCACAAAACAAATGGTGCCTCAAATACCAATTAAAGGTATTAAACCTTCATTGACAGATGCATAAGACACATCAGCATGATAGATTCCTATCCCAACAGATCTCTTATCTGTGGAACAAACTTCTGCTATATGTCAAGTAGAGCAGAACACATGTCAAGCAGAATTGTACCATTGCTGCCTTTGTGGTAAACCTAGATAATTGGATATGCCTCCTCAAATTCGCTCCTAGTCTGTCTCGTCCTCCTTGAGGCTGGATGGTGCTTTGGAATATTGTTTTTAGCTAGGTTTGTATTAGTCTGTAGTTTGATTGCTTAGTACTCCTTTATGAACTTATGAACCTACAAAATGCGTTTACAGTGATTTTGTTTACTTTGAGTGTTGATTTTTTTCTAAGAAATGTCATGGTTTTTGTGATCACATTTATGAATGTTGATTCCATGAGTTACATTTCAGTCATGAAGCCACATGAGAAAGCAAGATTCAAGACAGAAGAAGTCATTTACTTTTTAACTTCTTCCCTGACCCCCTCCAGACCCTGTACATCCTCAATCTGTTCTTACTGGCTTCCACCCTCACACAACCCTGGATACTTCAATGACTCCATGCCAGGTAGCTCATCTGTGTCCCTTTGCTGGGTGGGTCACCTAAGTCTTCGGGAAGTTGACCTCAATAGCACTTATTATTTAGGCCTGGGGAGGAAGGGATCCAATTGGGAGCAATAAGCATAGAACCTGGGAGTCTTCATTATTATAGCAGACAGTCAATGCCCCTAGTTATGGAGATGGCTAGTGCAACGATGTCAGAATGTCATTGCTACTTAATAGTGTTAGTCTGAGATGTCCTGTGGAGATCCTGGTCTCCACAAGAGGTTATAGCATCATATTACTTCATTGCCCCCGCCCCCCTTCCAGGATAGGAGAGCTGCCTACTTCTTCTTATTCCCCAGTAGTCAACTTTATTGATGACAAGAGTCCATTCCAAAACTCAGGTCATCAATGGAGCACATAGTTGCTCTGCATCTGAGCCATTGGGCTGAAAAGTGAAGAAGTCATTATACATACACACACACATATATATATATATATATATATATATATATATATATATATATATATATATATATATATATAAGCTTTACTTATTTTTAAAAGTTAATAATGTAAACATACAAAAAAGAGAATTTTAAATCAAAAGTTATTTTTTCTGTTTTATTGAACAAGATTAGCCTGCCAGTGGACACATATGTGATACTATAGAGATGTATTTAAACAAGAACTGTAGATGAAAAAAAGCTTCAGAAGTACCCCCAGTTCCCTGCCATGCTCTGCCAACACATATGAACTTTAAACCTACCAACAAATTCCTTAACTAACTCAAAATATAACAAAAGTAGCTTTAAATGAACAAAGACTGAACCTGTAGGTCAGTTAACAGTTTTCCCCTGGTCTGCTTTACTGTTCTGCTCTGCAAGTGACCATCAAGACTTGCCAAACTGGACTGGCAAAATATTTGCTGTGCAAGGTACCTGGCACCCAAGAAATTCACCAGTCTGCCTCACAAAGTACATCCTATCACCTTTGCAGAGAAAGAAGAGAAAGAAGAGAAACTAACCAGACTATAATTTCCTGGCACTTTCCTTGGCCCTGCCTTGTGTGCCAACAGCACTGTAGCAAGTTCCCATCTTTCTAGTCACATCAAAATTCAAAAAAGAAGCCATACAGCGGTGGTAAGTACTTTCTAGGAACATCAGGCAACTATTTAAGTACGAGAGATTGAATTCATGTTGCATCTTTGTCAGGACATGCCTCACAATCCTAAACTATTCATCCTAAGTGTTTTCCTTGTTATTGCTCCATTTTTTCAAATCTGCACTTTCAAGTAAAGTGAACCCTATGATACCAGTGCATGTCTCACTCATTTATTTGTCATATGAAGATGAAGGATTAATTTATTATTCATCTAGCAGCTGCATAGGTGAACTGCATTGTGAAATGTGCCCTCTTATGATCCAAGTACAAGATATTAGACAAGAGAAACACAGTGGAACAAAATATTTTGTATAACTATAAATATAAATAAGCAAATACATTTTTCGATATGTTGCACTTAATAATATGAACAAATCAATAAGTATGTTGGGATTTGTAAAGGCACAGCATCGTCAAGTCTTTTGTCATCTATCCAAATGTCTGAGTACATATATAAACATAAACCTCTGAATATGTTGATGGAGTAATATCTCTATTCATTTGATGCCATCCACGTTTTGTGGCTAGCCATAAGCTGAATGAGGCCTTCTGTGCTCCTCTGCATATCTTAAAAATGTTTTATGCCTATTATCATCCCATCAGCTACCTCATTTTTAAAATCAAGTTTGTTCTTCCATACAACCCTAATAACTTTATTCCTAGCCTCTTCCAAAATCATTATCTGGAAATCGTTGGTTCCATTGCCAACTGGTTTATAGAAGACAATTCTTTCGGAACCAGTCACTCAATGCTCAATTCAATCATATATTTTAAGAGGAAGGGCATATCCCCCTACTGTATAGGTGAGAACCTCCATTTACCACTATATTCTAAGAATCTTTGAGGTCACAAAACCTCAAGCTACATTATATTTTGATATCATAGCTCTCAAACAATCGGAGACAAATCTCAACAGAATCAGGGACAAATCCAGAAATAATAGGGGATAATTAGAAACACTTTTAAAATATTAGCACTATTAACTTTAAACATAGACAGAATAAGAGAATGTGAATTAGTATACATTTTCTGAAGTAAAGGTAATCTACAACTCTAATTATTGTTATTATATAGTAAGTGAAATTCGCTATCTTTTCTCCAAATTTCACAGTTTTAATAGGGATTAAGTGGGACAGATCTAAAATATGAGTCAAAATCAGGGATGTTCCTGAAAATCAGGGACACTTGAGAGGTATGAACCACATTATGTTGGTCAGGCTTGACTGCACAGTCTTCATTGAGATGCTGGCCAGCCCAGTAGGTAGATACTGATTACTGTTGTTCTTTTCCCTCCCATAATGCTCTTTTCCTTCCTAACACTCTTACCATCCTCCTTATCTAAAATGGCTGCTTCTTGCTATCATTTCTTTTTATTCTGATACAGTTTCACATTGTTCTTGTCACTGCTTTTATCTTAATGCTGAACTGATGCCACTTGCTCTAGAATACCTATATATCGCTCCTTAGTCTCATACCCA
Organism: Protopterus annectens; assembly: GCF_019279795.1. Lineage (NCBI taxonomy): Eukaryota > Metazoa > Chordata > Ceratodontiformes > Protopteridae > Protopterus > Protopterus annectens. The sequence goes on from NC_056738.1 coordinate 384,753,015, forward strand.
TTGAAATGAAGTCCACCCATCTAAAGTCCTGGTCTTCATTCTTTGCTATATTCCTTCCCGCTTCAGTGGCACAAACCACACTGTGGTTTGATCACTTCTACCTACTAGACCCCGTCATCTCTGCTTCTCTGATCCATTAACCCTTGGTAGTGCCCTGGTTCAGCCTATTAATACCTTGCTGGGGCAATCATTCTCAGCTCAGGCCCTGTTTCTACCAATATCTCTACCATTTCTGTACTTCTTTTTCTGCAGAGCTGGTACATCACAGTTTACTCTTGGTGCATGAAGTACACCATTGTACTGATCTCCTTGTCTCTGTTCATATCTTAATGCTGGTTATAAGTCTTCCTTTTTTCTCTGAATCTGGTTGCCTGTGTATTGTGCCCACTCATCAGTGCCCCTCTGCTACTCAGAAAAGTTTCAGAGCAAATATCTCAGCTGTCTTTTCTCTCCACCTCTCTTCTGCATCTGTTAAAATTATCCCTAATTCTTCTTTCACATGTACTACCCTCTCCACCTTTACTCCTCTCTGTCTAACCAATGCAGCCTATATTCTCAAAACTCCAAATGTCCTTGCCAGAGAAACCTTTGGCTACCTCTCCTGCAATGCCTGACCTATGAATGTTCATGTCTATGAGTGCTGTATGCAAGTAGCTCATCTTAATCTCCAGGGTTATGGCATTGCATAGCATTACAGCCCACCATCTTTTATCATCTTCCCTGTTGCTACATCCTGCAGTTATCCATGTCTTACTTTCATCTCATTCCTTCCTAACCCTCTAATTGGAATACTATTTCTTCCTCATCTTCATGTACTCTAAAGGTAATTTGATTTTAATGAACTTCTTCAGTATTGATAGCATCTTTGTAATCATACAATGTGTCTAAATTGTGTTAACAATGACAGTTTGCCAGACAGTGTTCACTAACATTTGCCCATTAGTGGAAGACAGGAAAACCTTTCACTGAATTGCACCTAGTACACTTTATGAGGCAGTGGAGTTGTCTGTTTTATCCAGCTGGTACTAATGGACTGCTGGCTGAAGGTCTCCCATTTTTCTGCAAAGAAAATCCTATCAGTCATAGCAGCAATTTCTTAACAGTTATTAAAAAGAAATCCTAAATGCTGCAATGTTGACCTTGACAGTACACCCACAACACAATGCATATATAAGTGAAAGCATCAGTGCATTTTCTTTGAAACAGGCAAACAGTTAATAACACTTACAACAAACTGCTGAAAATGGGAAACTGCTAATCCACACCAAAGAATCCCGAGTAGACCTGTATCACACACCAGTTTAGTCCAACTAGATCCACAAAAGCAGTAAGAATCCTGAGTAGACCTGTATCACACACCAGTTGAGTCCAACTAGATCCACAAAAACAGTTACTGCTTTTGTGGATCTAGTTGGACTCAACTGGTGTGTGATACAGGTCTACTCAGGATTCTTTGATGTGGATTAGCAGTTAATAACACTTCCCAATTTTGAGGTCAACTGTTCTACCTAGTTTGTGTTCCTCTTCCACCCCCCCCCCCCCGCACAAACAGGAAAGAAATGGATATCTGTTAATTATGTAATTATAGCAACCAGAATGAAAGCCAGTAGCCTATCTAACCAATCAGAGCCTCCCCTGGTGTTCTTCTAATGTAATCATGGTTCTGATTGGCCTGCTGATCATTTCAAGTCTGTTTTGAAGCTCAGCAGATTATCAACATAATCACTTGCTTAGTGCCAGCAACAATGTGAGCAGTATGCTTATTTGACTGACTTTGTAAAGTATTTTGAACAATCTGAGTGGATGATCATTTTCTTTTAATATTCTTCACTGATCATTAGTTGTTGACTGACATGCCCCTGAACCACTCAATCAATGAACTTTATTTGTTGAATCAGGACCAAACAGTGCAGCAGCAGCAGTCGGTATTACTACTTCACAGCTCCTGGATCTCTGGTTCATTTCCTTGTTGGACTGGCTTCTGTGAGGCATCTACATTTTATCCCTGGGTCTGCATGTTTTTTCACCAGGTACTCAGGTTATCTTCAGCTGCAGCAACACAAACATGTGCCTTTAGATGACATGACTATCTTTTACATTGTCTGCAGGAGTGCAAGCTGTTAGTGTGTTTGCTTATTCCATGATAGACTGGTAACTTTCATAAAGTGTTTTTTTCTCTCTTAGACCAACTGCTGGTTGGAATAGATATTAGTACCCCCACAATTATGAATGAAGTAAAACAGGCATTAGTGAATATATAAATAAATTGTAAACATTTAATTATTTTGCCTTGCTTTCTGTAATTTGATTAAATTCTCAAAAATCTTTATTTAACTCTTCACAGAAGCAAGCAGGCAATCCATCTACTGGCAAATGCATTAACAAAAGCTACAGTTAAAACTATTTAAAGACCGAAGAAGCAATTGTTTATTCATGGAAGTTTCTTATTAAGCTCTCATTTTAACATTTTAAAGTTCAGCTAATGAAGCCAATATTAATTAGTTCATCTAACTGGTCATGTCAAATTAAGTAAGAGCCAGATTGTTATATTTCTAGTTGCAGTTTGCTAGTGTTGAGATGTGATGAGAGGTGAGGTACAATAACTCTATGTATTTAATGTAAGTTGGTTGGGAGTAGGATGCAGCAGAGAATTAAGTGAATTTTAACAGATTTATTTTTTGTAATGCTATGTTCACAAAACTAGGATATGAGATGTGTGATTGACTGGCTATACATGTTTTAACTTTCTAAAGTTCTGAATTTGAAAGAAAGCAGATTGTTTAGTCAGTGGCACCATATCATGAAATTAAGTCACAGGATCCAAATTAAGTCACTCACTGTAATGTTGTGGGAATATCAGTATGTGTGATGGAGATATTTAGATCTTGGACTCCAACTTATCAATCTTTTAGTCATGTTCTGTGTTGCTGACAATTAAATAACACATTCCTCATTAACAGTGTAGGTGACAGCCTGAGGAATGTTATCACATGACATTTGGATGATTATTGCTTTAGCCACGGAGTCACTACTTTATGTTTGAGTTTCAGGGATTCAACATGTGGTTCAAAAGTGCCATAATTTGACTATTACACTGGTACTCAAAACAATTGTGACAAGACAAGGATGTGATATTTTAAGCTATCAAAGATTCTTTTTATAATCCTGCGTGAATGGGTGTTCCTTCTTTGAAGGTTGGGCGTCGGGCTGGCAACTTTGCACTGTAAATCCACTGCCAATCATTAGCGGGCCAGAATTCCTCTGTGGTGACCCCTAACCAGGAAAAGCTGAAAGACTTTTTTTTTCCAGTATCCCTCCATTAGAGAAAAATTATATCCATTATCTGTTTATGGTGCTGACATCTGGGAAGAAGAAATACCCTGGGTTCTCCTCAAGTTAGTTCTCAAACATATTAAAAAGGTGATGCACCAGCCACAGTCTTTTCCAGAAATGTACTTAAGAAATTAATTTATTTTAGTAAATGAAGCAGTTTTAACAGATGATCAGACATTAGCAAAATGGATTAAGATCATCAGAACATTTGCAATAGACATTTGCTCCAAAATTTGGAGAGACGAAAGATGGCGTCTAGAAGAAAATCGGAAAACTAGTACAGTACAGTAGATTTTAGAAAAATATGTATTTAGGCATAGATATGTAGATAATTATCTAAAATATTAATGTAATGAAAAAAAATATGGCACAAAAGAGAAATAAACAAATCAAATTTCCTAAATGTTATACCAGAAATTTACATCAAGTAAATAATACTTTCTGTTTGGACAGTTTAACAATTAAGAGTTTAAAGGGTGGCTATTTAAGTTTGAAGTCTAAGATATCAAATGAAATTATGACAAAAGAATAAAAAAGGGAAAGTCACAAAATTTTGCCATTGTAATTAGAAAGTGAAAAAATTAGTTCATATATTGTTGAAATTTCCCTTTTATGAGAAAGTAAGATATTTCTGTTTGTTAAAAGTGTTTTTGCAGAATTATAAGTCTTTGGCAATGGAAGATCCTGCTGAGATTAAAATAATGTTACTATTCACATCAAACATGAACATACAATACCATGTTCGGTAAAATGCTAAGTGAGAAAGAGAATTGAGTAGTAAATATGTTATAATTTTATGTGTATAGTTTGGAATGATATTTTATAATATCATGAAATTGTAATAGCTAAAAATGGTGACACAACAATAAAGAATATGAATCTAAACAAGAATAAATATATATAAATATGTAAACATACTTAATATAAAAATACCTGTAGAAGCTGCTGTAATTCTGTAACTGCTTGTTAAAAGTTGGGAAGTACTTATTTATTCACTTTAGGCAGTGATATTTTAGCCATACTGATAGGGTTAATATGGAATATATAAGTGTGAGGATGACGTCCTCTTTTAACACACTTGGTAAGATAAAGTTAAATGCATAAGTGCGTTAAGAACAAATCAATGGAAGGTAGTTGGTAACTTGCAGTCACAGTTAGTGGTAATGTCGAAGAATGTCACTGTCCCTTTATTTAAGTTCTGAACATGTAAGCAGACACAGATAATAAACAAAACAATGTCAAATAAGTAACCTGAGCAACTTATACCAATGGTTAAAATATTAAAGGGCAGTTCTGTCCTAAATAAAACAGTACCTTTATTAGATTGTATTCCATACCTAGACTATAATCTCCATAGGTTCATATATTAAAAAAGCACGACTTAGCAGTTTTACCTCTTCTGTGACATTTCTACCCTAGTCAGCTTCCTCAGAGTACACCATGCTGGGCATGATCACATCTGAAAGTATTTTGCTATAATACAACAAACACAGGAATGTACCTCTGGCTTTTTTTTTTTTTTTTTTGCTATTTCATACCCAGTTTGGTCATAAAGCTATTCAGGCTCAAAATTCACAACTGTTTGGCACTGTGCTGTTCTATAAAGCAGTTTTCTGCTCAGTCAAAAGGTGCTTCAACAAAGTATTAGTTTAAGGGTGTGCACACTTATGCAACCAGCTAATTGTACAATTTTTATTTTTCATATTTTTCCCCTAACAGATTTATTTGTTTTTCAATTGAATTGTACAGGTTATAGGTCACATTAAAGCTGGGAAAAGTTTTGAAATAATTTATTGTGGTCTCATTTTTTTATATCACCATTTTAACAGGGGCGTGTAAACTTTTTATATCCACTGTGTGTGTGTGTGTGTGTGTGTGTGTGTGTGTGTGTGTGTGTGTGTGTGTGTGTGTGTGTGTATATATATATATATATATATATATATATATATATATATATATATATCAGTTTCTGCCCTTAGTGGTTCTTCAAGTGCTGAAAGAAAAAAGGACTGATCTGCCTATCTGCAGCACCAGTAACTTGGGTTAAACTAGCAGCCTTGGATCCTGAAGGGTCTGTTTGGGAAAGGTAGAATAGTTCTGAGTAGCCCGAAGCCAGCATTCTTAAACTGGGCAAAGAGCTGGGATGGAAGCCACCACTATAATGTCCATTTGTAGTTCAGGAAAGGATACAGTGGACTTCAAAAGAGGGTGATTTGATGCCTTGCACTACATCCAGAGATACATGCATACACAAATGCGCTGGTGTCATTGTTTGTCACTACACCAGGGGAGCAGAGATAAGTATCAAAATAGCTTCCAGTCAGAGTACAATGCAATGCCTATAAGCAGCACTCCTCCTCGGTTCTCAGGCTATGCAGACGTTAATAACCAAGAGAGCTTGATGAGGTTGACCCATCCAGTAAGTGATCATGCTAGGATTTGTCACATTAGCATCAGAAATGAGAAGGTAGAAATAATATACAGTGAGGGTACAGTACCAAAATCAGAAGTAGAAAAGCAAACAAAGAAGGTGGAAATACTTTCTAAATGAGATAAGTCTTTTGGGACCTGTTACAGCTGCTCACAGTAGTGGCCTTTAAAGCTGGCAAGGTTTTTAAAGACAACAGTAGTGAAGATAAACATGAAAAGGAATATCCAAGAGAACTCAAGCCACATTCTGTGTATCACTAGAAGCTGTTGGCCAAGTGCAGTTACAGAATTAGATGACATGATAACAGTGGCTCATTCAAATACACAGGACCCAACTCATGCAAAGCTTGGTATGTTACTAGCAATATCTCATACATCAATCTCAAAGCCAATGGCAGACTCCACAGCACAAGGAGATTGTGTGAGTACTGATTATGGATTTGGATGTAAGAAACTGATATTGGGAAAGGAAGAAATATCGGAAAGGAGGGGCCCATAAAGATCTTTAGAAAGAGTGAATAGAATAGAAATATATGGACAGAGATATCTATGTGATTTTATTAGACAAACATTTATAACAAAAGTCATGAAATATTGGCAAAAGCTGATCATGCCTATAGGACATACACTTAACAGCGCAAACAGAAAACATTGTGTCAACAGGATGGTGTATAAACAGAAAAATAAACTGAGTGTAATAAGATTTAGGGAACAGTTGATAGAAGGGGGAGAGATGATGACATGGGAAGACACCAAGCAGACCTAAGGCTTGGAAGATTAAGGAAAGCTGCCATATCTAGGTTTAACATCAGAACTAAGGAAAGTAAAAAGAGAGTCTGGAATACAACCAGCTCAATCATTAGTCAGCCAGCTTATTATAAAAGCTAATAAGGAGAGAGTGGGAAGGGGAAATGTTATTGTTAAGGCATGTAAAGCATTAAGGGAAAACAAAATCAAAGTAAGTGACAGTATGAAACAAGCTTGAGATAATAAACTATAGCAGTCTTATATGAAAAAAGACTGAAGATAGATATGCTCGGTCCCAAATATGCACACATTTAAATAGGGTTGAATCCTCTCATGATGATGCTTACACAAGAGCTTTTATATACTAGACAGATTGAAAAGATATTTCCAACTGCTAGGCCTACATAACTGAAGATGTGAGGGAACTGAGAGAGGCAGTTAGGTGCACATTTTTTGGGAATGTCCACAATTACAGTCTTTTAAACAGGAAGTAGACACATGGTTTGATATTTTGTCAAATGGGAAGATAAACCTTAGTAGGAACCTGTTTCCATTGGGCTGTAGAAAAAAAAAGAACACAACCTAAGTATGTATATCTGTGTCCTTAATATTCATTAGAGTAATTATAGCCAAAAAGACAATAACCAGGAAATAGAAGACCAAAATGAGCCGAAAGTACTACATATAATATAAATGATGAAAGAACTGAAGGATATGGAGCTCAAGGCCAATAATCTCCACAAGGGGGTAGGGTTACTATTCTCTAAATGTCCAAAATGGGATCACTAGTGTGTCATTTGAGAATCAGGAGATGAAGACTAGCTAAAGATCTTACTAGCATACAGTTCAAATAAATTGTCAGAGAGACAAATCTATACTTGGGGCTAACTCTTCTACCTACAAAGGGTAAGTAACGTTAGTGTATGTAGTGTAAGAGTAGTTTATTACTTATGCATTGTTTTGTTTGCTGTTATTTAGCAACTTACCTATTATAACAATTTAATATACAGCCTATAAATGCTTAATCAGTGTTTAAATAGCTTAGTATTCAAAAATAGGTTTCAAGATATTCACTTCATTAATAACAATAAATATTCTAGCATTCAATATAGCTGCCAGTTATATTCCTTTATCAAAGGAAGATCCTGCCTCTTTAACCGCATTAATTTCTTTGAAATAGTAACTGAAACAGTGGATAATGGTCATGCAGTGCATACAGCATATCTAGACCTGGCGAAGGCCTTTGACACTATTCCCCATACAAGCATCATTGATAGACTTGTAAATCTGAATATAAATTATATTGTGCAATGGATAGTTAACTGGTTGTCTGACAGAACCTGTGTGATTAGAGTAGCAGGTGCCACTTAAGAAAGCAAAACAGTTGCCAGTGGTGTACCACAGGAATAGTTTTGGGTCCTCTCCTATGTGACTTATATTTCTCAGACCTTCAGGTCTAGTTTGCAGACGACTGTAAACTGGCTGTTGTTATTTGATCTTCAGCTGATTCACAATTGCTCCAACATGGCTTAGACCATGTTAACAACTGCAGCATGAGCAATGGTCTCAAATTAAATGTAAAAAAAAATGCATCATAGTTCACTTTGGCAAACAAAACAGTTTCATTTTCCGAATAGGAGATGCACCCCTTCAGTCAGACACTGTTGTAAGGACCTGGGTACTCTTGTTGATAATTCCTTATCATTTGACCATCATGTCTGCACAATAGTTCAAAAAAGACTTTTATCTGGCCCATCTAATTTCCGAAAGCATCTCTAATAGATCCAAAGAAGCCTTAATTTCTCTTTACTCATATCTTACCAGACCCATTATTGAATATAATGCACCTTTTGGCATGTATTTATCTAAACATGTCACACAACTTGGAAGATGTCAGAGATTCATAACTAAAAAGAACAGTAGTCTTAAAAGTTTTACATATCAGAAGTGACTGGCAGGCCTTTCTCTGTACTCAGTCTCTGAAAGACTCTATGGAGATCTATATTTAGCCTTTCATGCCATGAAAGATCCAACTCTGTTTGATCTGCTATATCTTAACTGGACTAAGATAGATTCATACCCCAACATATCCCTCAACTCTGGAATAGACTTTCACTACATGTCAAGCAGTTTAGCACCCTTGCCACTTTTAAGGTAAACCTAGATAATTGGATGGGCAGCCTCAGATTCTCTCAAAGTCTAACCTGTCTTGCCCTCATTGAGGCTAGATGGTAATTTTGAATGAATAGGGCTTGAGATAGTCTGCAGATCATTTGCCTAGTGCTTGCCTATGGCCAATGAACCTAATTGTTAGCTGGGTAGGTGAACTGTACAAGACCCTTTTCATCCATGACAGTCTCTGTCAATGCTGTTTGAGTCTATTTTTATAGTTTATACAGTTCTCTTGGCTTGCCCATTCCTCATAGAGTAGTTAGGACTATGTACCAGATCAATCATAGAGTACAATGTTCCCTACGGTATGTACCTGACCAGGCATATGCAGCAACTAGAGCAACCTCAGAGGTTCCTTACAAAAAGAATACAAGGCATAACAAACCTGCCTTATGCAAAGAACCTTAAAGCTCTTTCCCTCTTCTCAGTCTCCTGTAGATCGCTAAGGGGTGATCTATGATTGGCTTACAAGGCGTCTGCAAACCCCACACTTATGAATCTCCTGTATATTCATAAGTCAAACAGTAGCAGAAATACAAGGTCTAGGGACTTAAATTTTGTCTGTGGCTTAAACAGAAAATGCTATAGAGACAGATATGTGTTCCAGAGACTGCCACTCCTATGGAACAGGCTTCCCATTCATGTGAAACTGAGGTCATCTATTACCAAATTTAAGTACAACCTAGACCAGCGAATGGGGAATAGAAATTTTACAGCAGACCTGGCCCTGATGTCTTTTATGGACAAAGGTAGCTTATAAATGCCTGGACCTCAATGTCCTGTTTGGATACAGGACATCATTATTGTTGTTTTGGGAAAACTTGTCTAGGCTTAGAAACCCCACCCCACCCCATTCTTAGCCTAGTAACAATCTATGAATCTTTGAATTTATGGTTTGTCCATGAATAAAAAATCATACATTAAGTTAAATATTAGTAGTGGAAGCAAACTAAGTTGAAAATGTAAATCAGTCTAAAATTTGGATCAGAATCTAAAAATGTAACAATAGAGAGCTGACTGCATATCATGGCAGTCAGCAGTTGCCGTGCTGATGTGTCGTCAAGTAAAACTTTTGGTAAAATGCAGTTCAGTAAGATGTATGTCAACCATCTAGTAGCTATCCTGAAAAACAGCAGCTTTCCATCATGTCTTATTACAATCTATGCTCATCATATGTCAACTGATTCCCCCAAAGCATTTCCCCAGTGACCCACAAATCGAATCCTTGCTGTCCATACGATTCTGAACAGTGTAAGCACAATTAGGCATCCCACTTTTTACATTTGTTTATTGCCATTTGTTGACCAGGATAGTGTGACTAGGCAAAACTCTTTTTCAGCAGAGGCCTAGAGGGAAACCTGATACACTCGTAATAGGTGATTCTATAGTCAGACACACTGATGTCCCGCTCACCAGGCTGAACAAAGAGAAGGTCACAGTGAGCTGCCTGTCGGGCGCTAGGATCCGCCACATAACGCAAGCACTCAGGTCACTCCAAAGTAAGTACAAATATGACTCTGTCATAGTACATGCTGGTGTGAATGACCTGAGACGTACCTCCCTCGACTACATGAAAAGAGACATAGAGGAGCTCTCTGATCATGTAGCCCAGGCTGGTATGGCCCTGTCCTTTAGCAGTATATTACCCTCACCTAGAATGATGCCACAGTACAAAGACAAAATGATCGATTTTAACAATTGGCTAAAATTTTGCTGTCATTCAAAGGGGATCCAGTGTCTGTCAGCCTGGGATGACATGCTCGACAAGCCACGCTGCTTCGCTAGGGATGGCTTGCACCTGTCACCACTGGGCTTTCAGATATTGGCAAAGGCTCTTGCCACCCCCATAGTGCCTTTTTTAGGCAAGGCTCAAAAGACAAATCCACCTCTATAAACAACACAATGAACAAAAAACTAAGGATAATGCTGCTAAACGCCAAAAGTCTTAACCTCAAGATGTATGCACTCGAAGCTCTCCTCAGTATGGAGAACATCGACATATGTGCAGTGACTGAAACCTGGTTCAAGGCTCCAGAGAGCACCCCAGCACTACCAGGTTATACCTCATACCATGCATTTTGGCCCCAAAACTCGGACCGAACCACAAAAGGAGGGGGAGTATCCATTTTTATCAAGGATACCCACACCTCCAGGTTAGTGGTGCTGCACGAAGCATCAGAGACCATCCATGTGCAACTAACAGTGGGCAAAACTGCTTTTCAGTTTATAGCATGCTACAGACCACCCTCTCAAAATCAGGAATTCCACTCGGCTTTCCTGAAAACATTGGAGAACATGAAGATCTCTCCAAACACCATCATATTGGGTGATTTCAACTACCCAAACATAGACTGGGAGCATTACTCAAGCCCCAACACTCTAGCCCAAAGGTTCCTGGAATTTATTAACTCAAACGCCATGGAACAACTAGTCACCACCCTCACAAGAGGGGATAACATACTCGACCTGATCATTACCAACATGGGGACTCTGTGCTCCATACCAGAAGTAAACCCCTCATTGGTAAGATCAGACCATAAATTAATCTCACTAGATATCCAAAACCCCTCTCCACCCCCAGCCCATAAAACCACAGTGAAAAACTTCTCAAAAGCGAACTTCACACTTCTCAAAATAGAGGTGGAATCCTTCAAGGCCCCCGGGACAAGGGAAACTACAGCCCAAACAGCTGAATCCTATATAAACACATTCTATGGACACCTCCAGGAATGCATGGATCATGCTATCCCTAACAAAACCAAGACCCAATCATCCAAAGGCAGGCGTCCAGTCTGGTGGACCCCAGCCATAAACAAACTGTACAACAGAAGAAAGAAGCTACTACATGATAGAGCAAAATCCCTAAAAGGGAAGGCATCTCTGATCAGTACTAGCAAAAAATTACGATCCCTCATAAAATCCTCCAAGGCAAGCTTTGAGAAAAAAACTGCAAAGGACACTAAGGACAATCACAAGGCTTTTTTCAGCTATGTTAGGAACCTGAGGTGCAACTCCCAGATATGCTCAGAGTTAATTCTAAATTACAAAAAATTCACGGAACCCATAGACATTGCCAACATCCTGGCAGACAGGTTTAGTGCAAACTTCTCACCCCCCCAAAAGAGCAAATATCTATCCCGGCAGAGTGTAGCCCCCCTAGCATCTCAGATGCTCAGGTGAAAGCCGCCCTCTCCAAAGCAAAAAACACCGCTTCAATGGGACCAGATGGTGTCCCAGGTTGCGTACTACATGAACTCCAAGAAGAACTAAACCCTCATGTAAAAATGTTATACAATCTCAGCCTTACTACAGGATATATACCAAATGAATGGCGTACAGCAGCAGTGGTCCCTCTCCACAAAGGTGGTGCCTTGACGGACCCTGGAAACTACCGCCCCATAAGCCTGACTAGCCTAGTCTGCAAAGCTATGGAAAGGATCATCATGGAACTCATAAACAATGACATTGGGGACCTACAGACACTAAATCCTCCCCAATTTGGCTTTGTCAAGGGCAGATCCTGCCTCTTGAACCTGGTCGACTTCTTTGAAACAGTCACCAAGGCCATAGACGAAGGGAAGGTAGTCCACACAGCCTATCTGGACCTCGCGAAGGCATTTGACACAATATCCCACTCGGGCATCATAGATAAGCTATCCAGCCTAAATATAAACCCCTATGTCACAAGATGGGTTGCAAACTGGCTCAAAGACAGAACCCACAGAGTCAGAATTGCTGGAGCCATGTCTGACTCAAAACTGGTCACAAGTGGTGTACCACAGGGCTCGGTCCTGGGACCTCTCTTGTTTGGTATATATTTCGAGGTGCAGGCCAGCACGGGAGGACTGTGGCAGACCAAGTTCGCAGATGACTGCAAAGTGGGAGCCATAATTGACTCTCCAGCTGACACGAGCATCCTTCAAAAAGGTCTCACAGAGACGAACAACTGCTGCCAGAGCCATAGTCTAAAGCTTAATGCCAAAAAGTGTATAGTCATACCCTTTGGCAAAAACAAAGTACTACCAAATTATTACATAGGTGGAAACCCACTAAGCACAGAGGAAGTAATTAGTGATCTGGGGACCCAAGTTGATAGTAATCTCTCCTTTGACAACCACATTGCCAAAGTGGTTAGAAAAACTTTCTACATAGCCCACCTTATCATGAAAGGATTCACATCTAGATCGAAGGAGGTCATAGTGCCCCTTTATGCGACCCTAATTAGGCCCATAATAGAATACAATGCCCCTTTTGGGATGTATCTTAACCGACACCTGCAGCAACTAGAAAGACCCCAAAAGTACCTCACAAAAAGAGTCAAAGGACTCAAACAGATGCCATACGCGGCTCGGTTAAAAGAACTCCAACTCTACTCAGTTGCGTACCGCCTACTTAGAGGCAACCTATGCCTGACATATAAAGCCATGTCCAACCCAGAGTTAATGAACTTGCTCCACCTCAGAAAATCCAAATCCCTTAGAGCTACGTGCTCAAGGGATCTGAACCTCTGCACAGAAATAAACAGAACATGTTGGAGGGACAGATTCATAACCCACAGGCTTCCCTTGCTCTGGAATAGAATCCCAGCCATGTTAGACACAGCCCCTCACTGACTCTCTTCAAGAAGAATCTTGATGAGTGGATAGGGGATCGTAGGTTTACCCCGGGGATTACTTCAGTGTCACTACTAGACAGAGGCATGGTAAACTAACCTTAGTAAGGGTTCGGTAAACCCGAATCGAAGGGTGGCCAAAGCCAAACTCACTCGGGCTAAGCTTATAAATGCCTCAGGGCAGATAGCCTAGTATGAACCTATGAACCTATGAACCTATGTTTACATATTAAAACATATAACATTAGAAACTTAGCATGTGATTACAATTTTTAAATTACCCAAAGTGGATTTGCGAAATACAAACAGTTTCCAAAACATACATAGGCATGAACAAAAGAAAAAAAAATGGCCTGCATATGAACTAAAATGGAGGTCAGAAATTCACATGCTGGCTATGTAGAGTAGAAAAGAGAATGGTTATAATAGTATCCAGTTAAAGTAATGAGATGGTAGGATTATCCAGGTGCATGACCAAGCGTTCGACAGGTATTGTTTAAGTTGGGCTTTAAAAAATTTCAATTTCTCTAGTTGTTATAGGTCAATCAGTATGTTGTTCCATAGTTTAGTGACATAACTTGAGTAAAGTGAGTTGCCAGCTATGGTTTTTGATATGTACTAAGATATCTTCTACTGTTTGGATATTGTTACCTTGAGGTGTATATGTATATATATATATATATATATATATATATATATATATATATATATATATATATATATATATATATTTTTTTTTTTTTTTTTTTTGTATAAATATATATATATATATATATATGTATATCAGCTATCTAATTTTAAGCAGTTTGTGTTTGTGTAATGATAAGAAATTTGGCAATATGATGTAAAGACAGAGAGTGCAATTTTGTTCTGGATTGCCTGTTTGTGGGAGAAATAAAACTGGGTGGAAGGGGTGAGAGGATGTAAGGTGGCATAGCAGTGGTAGGAAGGGAAATGGAAGAAATACAAACGTGTTTATTGTAGGGCAGGCAATGGTAGAACAACAGAGATGATAAAATATCAGCAAGTATGGAAAGTTGTAGGTAGAAGTAAGCTCTAGAATGCATAGAGGTTTGTATAACAAGAGAAGATGGAGGGTGTAGAATGAAGGAGAAAGGTTAATGTTCATTAGAGAAGCTGATTGGATAATATGAGTGTTAGGTAACTGAAAGGAAGAGATCTGCACAGGACTGAAGTTGATTGGCCAAGTATGATTAGGTGGATGGAGATGAATAAGATAAAAGTATATGGGGTGGGGGTGGGTGAGAATTGGGGGTAGGGGAGCAGGACAGACATGAGCCAGGCTGTTTTCTGAGTATCACAAACAAGCAGTTTCATTGACTAACTGCTATGTGTTGCTAATGTAATTATAGAGAAAAATCATAGAACAGTGCAGGCAGCTTTAAATGCCTTGTAGAGATGAACAGAAAAAAGCAAGGATTGGAGGACAGTACAGGACAGAAACGCGTTGGCTGTATGTCTAATGGGAAATAGGATACATTTTCTAGATCAGCAGCTCTGATGTCAGTATGGGTCAGTCTTCATTGAAAGGAAAAGTATCAGTATGCTCATATGTTTCATTTTTCAAATGAGAACCAGCTGCTCACGAGTAACAAAGCCATACCTACAAGTTGTAATGGCTTTAACAAGCCTGGACTGCATTAACACAGAGCAGCAGGAGCACTGGCTGCAAGCTCAGTTCTACAACTGGTTTTAGCATCTTACCTAGTGGCACCCAAAGGTGTCAGTTTATTTATTGTCTGCACTGAAAATATTATTTGTGGGGTGCAAACCCTCCTAACAGAAGAAAGATAATGGTATGCAGAATTGGGGGTGGGGGTGGAGTGGAGAAGCTCTGCTGACACAAGTATGACATTAACATCCATCCTTCTTGAGTGTAGGGCTCCATTTCATGATTTCCATTGCTTCAGCTTCCAGATAAAGTGCTTCCACATGTACAGCCACAGAGGAACTGTCTTGTTTTTTGCTGTCTGCAGCTGCTTACAGTAAGAGATGATATTCGATTTTTGAAGCCAAACGTGTGCTATCTTATCCATATTAAGCTCCTTACCTCCACAGCATTAGCCTAGAGTAGAGTATCCTTGTTACAGACTTTTCTTGCACAAGCACTGCAGTGTTATTCTTATTCATATCTCTTCTTGTGAATCATAATATGCCTCTCAATTTCTTCTGTCTTTTATATTCCCATTTCACAACATCTGCTTAAATTCTTTTTCAAAACCTCATTCATTTCTTGAAGTCATTCATTCATTTGTTCGTTTACAGTGGATATAAAAAGTGTACACACCCCTGTTAAAATGCCATATATAGGTCAGGCATAGGTCATCCCTTAATAGTTGATAGGAGACAAAGAAATGGATAGGGCATTTAGTCTAGCCACATAGTTCATGTTGTTTGCATCCTGCATTTTCTTTGTGAGGAACCTCTGAGGTCATTCCAGATGCTATAAGTGCCTAGTCAAGTGCATACCAAATGGTGCACTATACTTGATCATTGGTCTAATAAGGGCTGAGTACAGTGGGACTATAATTTCCTTGGATCTGGCTGCCATACCTTTACTTATAAGTTGTTCCCCATAAATGGATTTCCTCACCACTGTGGACACATGGTGGTTAAAGTTCAGGATACTGTCTATTTTTGTGCCTGGATCTCTCACCTCTGAGTCTATCTAAGGGGTATGCTATTGATGTTGTAATCTGCAGGGGTATTTGACTTCCCAAAGGTTATGATAATGCCTTTTTGGCATTTAGTTTTAAGCCATGGTTCTGGCACTTTTTATTTGTCTGATCTCGACCCTCCTGAAGAATATCTACATCATTGGGGGATTCAGTGATTGCACCTACTTGCATTTGTCAGCAAACTTTGTCATCCAGAGGCCTTCCATATTTGACTTGACTTCAGAGATGTATATTCCAGACACGAGTGTTCCCAGTACTGAACCCTGTGGCACACCACTAGTAAATGGCCTCTTGCTGGATCTGGATTTACCCACTTTAACCATATGTGTTGGGTGGACATTCAAAAGACATGCATAAATGGGCGTGCCTTAGTTGAAGGTTGGACGTGGAGCTGGCACCTCAGCGTTCATGAAAATCTACTGCCAATCATTAGCGGAACGGAGTTCCGCTGTGGCGACCCCTAACAGGGAAAAAGCCGAAAGACAACAACAACAACCATATGTGTCCTGTCCACGAGCCAATTGGCAATCCATCAGATCACATAGGGATTTTACCCAGTTTTGTGAGTTTATTTACAATACCTGAGAGGGGAATTGTGTCAAATGCTTTGGCCAGGACGAGGTCGGTGGTATGTACTATTTTACTCTCATCCATGGCATAGTGACTTTCTCAAAGAAATCCACCAAATTCAGTAGAAACGACCTGCCCTTGAGAAAGCTGAATTGGGTCGGGTCCTGTGTTTGGCGTCTCCTATGTCATTATTTATCAGGTCCATGATTATTCTTTCCATGGCCTTACATATAAACTAGTCAAACTTATGGTTCTGTAATTTCCCAGATCAGTAGATGGTCCCCCTTTATGCATAGGAATGAACGGTGCTGTCCACCACTCATCAGTACAAAGCCAGTCTGGAGGCTGTGGTTAAATAGAGATCCTAATGTGCCTGATAAGTCTTGCTTTATGCTGTTTATGAAGCAAAAATATATTGTCAGGCCCAACTGAAGCCATGTTTTTAGCTTTAGAGAGTGCAGTGACAACCTGTTCTTTGGTGATAATTGGGTTGGAGTAGTGGAGGATATTTCTGGGGGAGAAGTGGGGAGGTGAAATATGAGTTGAATTTGTCAGCCAGCAGATTTGCTATGTCTTCCAGCTAAATATGGGTGATGTCATCTACAACTAATTCTGCACATTGTTTGGTGTTGCCCTTAAGATTACAGACATAACTGAAAAATGCCTTATGGTTATCCTTAGCTTTGGAGGCTATTTTTACCTCAAAGTCTGCTTTCAGAGACTTGACTAGTTCCCTGATTCACTTGTTTAGACTAATGAGGGACTTATTGCTCTGTTGTGCACATTCTCTCTTACTTCTCGACAGGATTTTCTTTCTTTGGTTGTACACCCTATTAATACCAGGGGTCCACCAGGGTGGTTTACTTTTGTGGTTTGACCTGGGTTTACTTCTGTCTGCTACTGCCATTTTATGCAGTTGTTTATAGGTCATACAGGGCTTTTGCATATGTCTCTGCAGAAGTTTCTGTGTTTTCTGGATTTGGGGGAGAATGGAAACTAGCTATGCTGTCCCTTAATATGGGATGATTTACCTTAGAGAAGTTCTTAAAGTTTTGGGGTTAGCTTGGGAGGAATAGTTTAACTTTATTTCCAGGAAGACTGCTTTGTGATTTGATCTTGTCAGTGAGGAAATAACAATAGGGGGGTGCAGCACTCTACCAAATTTGTGAGAACCAGATCTAGGATATTTATTCCCATAGTGGAAGTGTAGACTACTTGCTCCAGGGCATTTGAATTTACAAATTCAAAAAATCTTTGGGCCTGCATGCTAGTGGTCATGTATGTCTCCCAGTTAATGGTGGGGTAGTTAAAATCACCTATCAGTATGGTATGGGGGCTGGATGCTGAGTGATTCCAGTAACTTCAGGTATGATGTACGGGTTTCCTAGTTCATAGTGGAGGACCTGTAGCAAGCAAGAATATGGTAATGGGAACTTGTAGCTAGCAAGAATATGGTACTGGATTTTTCCCATGGTTAGTTGGGCATGGAGTGGCTCAAGCATGTCATACTGTTTGACCAGCCTTAAGGTGTGCTTATCCTTTATGTAGATAGATGCACCTCCACCTTTTGCTCTTTCATGTTCAGTGGGTGGACAGAATGTATGAAAGGCATTATAGCCATGCACTGCCAGATTGCTTTCTGTGGCTTTGAACCATGTTTCAGTAACTGCACAGATGTCTGCATTCACCAGGTGAGGAGAACTTCCAGGGAATGCAGTTTCTTGTTGAAGCTCCTAGCACTGAGCAGTAACACCTTTAGCTTGTCATAAGTAGCTTTTGTTATGTTGGAAGGTTTGTCTGTTTGGCAGAGCCTGAGAAAGGCACTATAGACAGTGAATAATGTTTTTGCCAATATCCAAAAGCCTAGAGATGACAGGTTTTCACCAGTATCTGAAAGCCTAGAGGTAATAGGTGAAGACCATCCCAGTCAAAGCAGTATGACCTATCAATCTTGTCATCCCAGGCTGATAAGTATTGGATTGATACCAGTAGCTAAGCCAATTGTTAAATTCAATCATTTTCTTCAGGCATTTTGGTACCATCCTTGGAGATGGTAGAATGCTGCTCATTGCTAGGCTCATACCTGCCTGTAACACATATTTTGAGAGCTCAGTCATGTCTATGTCTCAGGTCATTCATACCCACATGGACTGTGACAGAGTTGCTTGCATGATCTGGTGAATTCTGGCTCCTGACAGGCAACTAACTGTAACCTTCCTCTTATCCGGCCTGGTAAGAGGGACATCAGTGTGTCTCACAATGCGGGCTCCTATGACCAGACTATTGGGTCATGGAGTGTTTTGTCCTATGGGCTTGGTAGTTAAGGCACAATGAGATGTGGCTTTATGTGTTATGATGGGAATTGTCTTGTTTATGTACATGCAGACTTTCTGAGGTCTGCACCTGAGAGGCCTTTGAGGTCTGGGTAAGTTACATGTGAGCATCTCTGCGTATGTGGGTCTATGTGTGTGGTCCTTTGTGGATGCAGCGAGTGATGTATGAGTCGCTGACAACCTGTTTGTTGCTTTTTGTGTCTGTATGTGAGAGTCTAGCCTCCAGTGTCAATGTGTATCTCAGTAGTCAGCGGGCTCAAGGCAGAAAAACAATCCTAGTTAGGATACCAGTCTTTTACAGGATAGGTATACACAGAGACGGTCAATCACACATGGCATGCATGCTGGCAATCAACTTGGAAGGAAACTGAAGCACCTGCTGAAAACTCACATGGATACAGTGAACCAATTTGTACAACCAGGAAATGTGAGGTAGTGACTCTGACCACTGTGCCAGCCATCTCTTAAGTTGTTTCTTATTTAATTCAACTTGTGCATCTTATATCTTAGGGCCAAACCTCATTTTTTTATTTTGTTTATTTGCACAGATTTAAGCAGATATGTAAGCCAGCTCATGTTGTTTACATTTTATGTCAGAGTGCGCATAAGGCATGCATGCAAAATGCATCTAGTTTCATTTTTCTGCTGTAGAGCTGTGCCTAGTCCAACACTACAAAATTACAACATCCTTTATTGCTTTCTTTGGCAAAAACATTTGACTTAGCAAAATGAACATTTCCAGAAAAGAAAATTTCTTTCATGTTACTTTACAGGAATAAGCCCAGAACATAACTAAGAACCACAGCAAATATATTTTTTAGATTACGCAATCTTTTCACAGTACCAAATTAAAGAAGTTTTGTAAGGTTCTAGGAGGTAAGATTGCAACATCAATAAACAATGGAATTAGAACAGCATGTCTCTTTCCAGTGAAGTGTTCTTTGTCCAATGCCTTCATTTAACAGAATGTATCAGTGCAAAAGATAAAAAGATTTATACAAAAGTAATGACTTTAGTAAATTAAAAACAGTTTATAGGGAGCTTTGACTTAGGCATGTTGACCGTCCATCAACTGTGAAAATTAAACAATCCTGCTCAGTAGGAAAACTGCCTTTTTGACTTCATTTGAAACTATATTCTATTAATGGTTTACTTAAATGTCAGGGCAGGGGTTATATTTTTTAATAATTTAATGGCATTCTGCTTTCTAAATGAGACACAGAAACTGTACAAATGAAATAGGTCAATTATTCCTGTGGCCCTATCACCCCATAAGTGCTGTGTAGTTTAAAATCATTTTGTGCACCACAGGAAGACAAATGACAGCATCGTGGTTCAGTGGTGCAATCTCTTCTTTATATCTCTGTTTTATACTTCTAGGGTACAGCATTCAATTCTGACTTCTCCTCCACTGTCTGTGTGGAGTTTGCATACTCTCTGTTTGAGCATTCCAATTCCCCAAAAGATATCGACTACCCTAAGTTCTTCATATATATAAAGTCCATTTATCATTGGTCTTGTGGGCTGGGTCTCATGTCTGAAAACAGTTCAATCACACTTTTAACAAATAAATGCATTACAAAATTAAAATGTACTGATGGAAATATGAGTAGGACAGAAGAGAAGAAACTCAGGTGTGGTTAAGGAGAAAAGGCCCAAGTAAGTTCCCTCCTATTATAGTCAGGTAGTTGTCACTGGTACCCCTTAAGCATGTAGGGCTAGTTTATTTCTTTTTTATTACTGATGGTGTGCCAGAAGCCTGGAGGTGGGTGGCCAAGTATCTTTGCATAAGGGTAGATCTAAGAAGGAGTCAGGTAATTACAGAGCCATTTATCTACTTCAGTTCCAGCGAAGGTCACCCAAATGAGTTTGCATTACAGTCTAGTAGAGTAACTGAATGCTGATTCTTTAGCCTATATTAGATGGCATTACTTTATACAGCAGATGCTGTCCCAGTCTGATTTGATTAACTTCTGTGATTATCTCAACGCTGAGGTAGACAAAGGGAAACTTGTGCATGATGTACATGGACTTAAGCAATGCTTTTGAGAGTGTGTTACACAATTAGGTAGCAGAAAATTTAGAGGTATTGAGGAACTGATCCCACAAAGAAGTGGCAGGAACTAGATGGTAGCTGCCTGAGGGCAGTTGTAAGAGAGAGAACAATCAAGGGAAATGTCAGTAAACAGTAGTATACCATGTCACATGGCTTAGCGCTGAGACTAGTCCTGTTTTGTATGTCTGTGTTATACTGGGTTTGGGGAGCAACATCAGCTCATGTACTGATGTTACAAACATCAGCGTAGCAACCACTAATGGGGGGTCTCCAAAGTGACTCGCAGTGGCTGCACTGTTCATATACAGATGGAAAATGTGACAAAGTAAAAAGTTGAGTCATGCACTTTTTGGGAGAAGAATCCAAGCAAAATGTATATTCTTAGTGAAGTGACTGACCTTAATCGGAACAGAAGAGGAAATGAGTTGTGATGAGTAATAATCACTCATAATTTGAACCATGCTATCCAATGTGAAAGGTCAGAGGTAAAGGTTAATAAGATCTTGGAATGAATAGTGTGACAAGTACATTCATTAGACTTTGACATCATTACAGAGACATAACAAGGGCAGGAGACAGGGGTAGCTGCCCTGGCACAAGCAGTTATGGGTGGCTTTATTGAGGTGCCTAATGCTCCCTGGCTGGAAGTGGACGCATTCTCAGTATGAATTTAAGCAGCTACAATCAGAGACTTAGAAAGCTGGACATATATACACTGGACGGAAGGGGAAGGGAAAGAGAGAAATTATTATTTGGACATTACACATTGGGGGCAACATGGAAGTTATAAGATAACTGAAGCATTAGATACACACAGGAGTGTTAAACAGAATGAAGCAGTTGCAAGCTGGACTTGAGAAAATATGGCTTCATCAAGATAGTGACAGAGTTCTGGACTGTATTGTCTGAGGAATTGGTAGAAGACAGTAAATAAAGGAAATTGAGATTGCATTACCCCGCACAAGACAGCCTGGGGCAAATGTAGAGAAGGCAGAGCTTCTCTGGGGATAGTCAGGTGTGATGGCCTTATGAGTTCTTCGACCAGCATTTAAAAATACTGGCAATGGATGCCAAAGTAGTATGGAAACTATTCAAAAGACAGTGGTTTAACATATCCACTACCTTTATAGTAACAACACTTATAAAGAAAAGCTTTCATGAAAGAAAAGTAAAAGGAGAAACTCAGATGAAATGTCAGTTTAAATGGCTTGCACAGAGTATGCAGGTGAACATCGAAGGATTCAAACCCAGAACTTCAGCAAGAGGGTCATTAGCAACTCACATCCTTAATCCCCACGATAAACTGCTGATCAGAGCCAGTACTACACGTTGTAGCATTTTTCTTACAACTTGATTCTTTTTGGTCAGATCCTAGGATTTCCATTCTAATGGAAGTCATCTACTCAGAATAAGAATGTGAGGGCAAATTTAAAAAGGTTTCTTCTGGGATAGAACTAGCCCACTCAAAGCCTCAACTTGTTGACTTTGGCAGGCAGTTTGAGATACCACCGTTTCGTTCCCTTTCATTAGTTAAAAAAGGAGAGGGCACAGCCCCAAGCTAACCTAACTCCACACCTCATAACCTACAGATATAAAAAATCTGGACAATATCTCTTGAAAAGTAGGCACATCCTTTGCAAAATCTCAGCAGTTAATTAGCTTAAAAGTTCTATATAAAGTAGCATAACCCCCCACTTGCAATAAAATTATGAAATTATGAGATAGCACCACTCAGAAATGCAAGTTTAAAAAACAAGACTCACAAAATGATATAAATATATTTTAGTATATAACAAATGACATGATGATACTGCAAAATAAACATATTTTGTTCATATTAAGTTTTGACTATATGACTGTCTTGTATATACACAAACACATATACACACCCGCAGACAGATCTTGCCTCAGCTCCAAGTGGACTTGTCCAGAGCAAAGTAACAAATAGGTATTCTTTGATTGAAGGGAAGGCTTGATGGTCTGCTGGCACAGGAACTAAAGACACCTAGAAACAAAGTCTGTCAAAGCAACTATAGGTAAAAAGGGATAATTGTATGTAAATTGTGTGCATGCAATTTATTTACAGTTAATGTAAGTGATTTGTATGAAGGGGCTCACTGCATGTTTATAAAATGTTTCTTGCATAAAAGGATTTATAGAAAAGTGCTTTTTTGATAGTAAGAGTATGCCATATCAGATTTCTGTGGTTACGAGTGCTGTACCCGTCTACTTTTTATATAAGGACATATTTTTTTCAGTTAAGACAGAAAAATGGATAGTACTGTCAACTGTTTACATAAGGAAGGCAAACCTAGGTTGATATAACAAGACTGGCAAATACACTGAATTAAATTTTATATTAAGTCACATTTATAGAAAGGATATATCTAAGCTTGTTAATTTTTCTTTCATCAGAAAAAGAAAGAAAGAAAGAAAGAAAGAAAGAAAGAAAGAAAGAAAGAAAAACATGTAAACTGAATAAAGCAGATTAGTAATCATGTATATCAAGGGTGGTTTAAGCAATCATAAGGTGTAAACAGCATTTCTTAATGCAAATAAACAATCCGGTACAAAAAGGAAACATGCATGCTTTGGAAAGTCTGCATGTAGTATTTGGGTGTGGTATAAATACCATAGTTACAAAACAGTGGATCGTGTCTGTATGGTTCATAGGTTCATACGTATTGCTGCTTTTAATACTACAGTGAGAGAGTGATCAACGTATGTGAAAAGAATAGAGATTCACTTTGAAATTAAGCTGCAAGGAAGATATCAACTTTACTTACTGCAGTGGGTGCAGAAAACATGAGTCATTGTGCAGACAGGTGGCTTCAAAACAGCCTAGATCTAAATAATTTCAAGTCACTGAGCATATGTTATGCTTGAACCCAAAGCTGAACTTCCTCAAAAGAAATCAAAGGTAAGGTTAGACCATATCTGAGTGTATAGCAGAACTGCATACTGTGGCAGAGCACTGCCATTACAAGACTGACTGAGGCATTGAGAGATATTTTAGGACATGGTATAAATGATAAAATACTGAAATCAGATTTAACTTTCTGGGGGAATCACTGAAAAGAGAGCTACAGACGTCTAGCAAGATATGTTTGACTGTAAGATCAAGAAAACAATTACTAAACCTAACCCCAGACCACTATGTTTTTATCGTGGCAGGTATGTGTGCATCATACTACTTAACAACTGTTGGTCAAGTGTGAGAAGAAGGGCAAGATGGTTGAAGTGCATATTTATGCAACGTACACATGCCTGACATGAAATGTATGACTGATTAAAACTTGAGATTCACAGTATTCAGAATCTATAATTGCATAATCCAATGCAAATCATTCATAAAGACCTGTAGGCCACTCCAGAGGTGTCAGGAGTGAAATTAAAAATGGTAGTACACATACTGTGTCAACAGTGTCTATTCCTGTGATTGATTATGAAAAGCTGTATTTGTACATACCATTAGAAAAATAAACATCATGTGTCAAGCTGTGTCTGGTGATAAGTTAATGAACAAAGGCATGACTAAAATATCAGAAATGTACCAAGATAAGTCACAAGTGTTAGACATGTGGTCAAGTAGGAGCATCACTAGGTAGAGGAGATGGATGCCTGAGGTTAATGTGCACTAGGATCTGCGTGCAAAATACAAATGAGTGCAGAAAAAAATACCAATAACAGTCTGTTGAAAATTCAAAACAATACAAAATAAAATGCTTCCATCTAGTAGGACAAGCTAAAAAGACATGAACCGTGAGCATTACAAATAATTCTTGAGCATTTTTCTTCCCCCTCTGCCCTCCTAACCCCACTTAGCCCTCATGACGTTCTCCAGTTGCTGTGACTATTTAACCTCAGATCCCTTCATCGTTCCAGCTAGGTAGCCCCCAATGTTCAGTAGTAAGACCCTTATAAGCCTAGCTGTACAACACAGATGTGACCCACAAAATGTAATTAATATAGGGGGTGATTTACTGACTGCCTCTATCCATCAGAGACAAAGGCACCAGACCATTGGTGAATTTCTGATTACTCATCCATTGGTCCAACTTTTTTTAAATAGGGATAGGGAGGAACTCTGCTTTACATGGATGGGGAGCCTGTTCCAGAGAATGGGAATTCTCTGAGAAACATATCTGTCTCTCCAACATGTCCT
Organism: Protopterus annectens; assembly: GCF_019279795.1. Taxonomy (NCBI): domain Eukaryota; kingdom Metazoa; phylum Chordata; order Ceratodontiformes; family Protopteridae; genus Protopterus; species Protopterus annectens. The sequence continues at coordinate 384,778,132 of NC_056738.1, forward strand.
ATTTATGTCATAAGCAAAATGTAGGTCTCTTAATCTAGTAGTTCTGTTGCTGTTTGTTTTGCGGATGTGCAAAAGGTTCATCAAAACAGGGTCAGGGAATTCCTTGTATGCCAAGCAAAGACAACCTCTCAGAAGTCTGTATGATACAGAGTAAAGAGACATAGCTTTGAGGTGATCAGTGTAGGACATTGTGTTTACTAATTGTATTCTATTTGTAAGTAACCTCTGTGAACATTCCAGCTGCTGCATGTGTCCAGTCAGAAACATAGCGAAGAGGGTATTATACTCTGTGATAGGTCTGATCAAGGCTGAATTCTGTGGTATGATGACCTCTCTGGAGTCTGGATCTAGATGCCATGCAGTGGGTGTGTTAATCTTTGCAGTGGGTGGGCTCCCTAACTTTATGGCAAATCAACTTTGAGGTGCTCACTACTAACATCTAGGGAAGAGAAGGATCCAGTCAGGGCCACAGGGCATGGCACCAGGAGTTATGTGCTCGCCAGTCAGTCAGCTATCCTAGTCCTATCACCTCTCACAGCATGCTAATATATATGCATTTCTGCTGAACAGGTAATGAGAAATAGCTTGAGGACATCCCTGCTTTGGGCCATTAACAGTATCCCTAGCCCTCCCTCATGCTCAGCCTGGCGAACTGTTTCTCTAGGGGCTTTAGCTTCCACCATATCTCAGTGAGAACTATATTCAGCATGCTCCCTCACTCCTAGGGTAGAGACACCTATCGCCCTTGCCTGTGCCATCAGCTGACTAAGCTGCTAATTGAACAGGGGCCTTCTAAGCTGTAGGCAAGGATTTATCCCTTAATCACCACCAATGAAGCTCCTCTATGCCATAAGGAAAGCTATGTGTTGCAAATGAAAATACATTTTATAACAAATATGTAATTCCTAGCAATGAACTATGCAAAAGTTTAAAGAAAATGGAGGAAACACCCAGCTTGCAGAACATGTCAAAATCATACCAAAGAATAGAGAAACGATGTCTTGAAGCCTTAATAAACTCCTTTACAATTCCACATGAGAGGTCTACATGTGAATTGATAGAAACCTGTGACTAAGCTTGCAACTAGAAAAAAGCCAAAACCTTTTACCTTGCAAAAATTGTGACAATTATATAAATGTAAATTTTCAACCTGCAGGGGTGGTATGAGAACCTTCAAAACATTCTCTTTGCAAATTTAATATATGTTTCTGTCATGTCACAAATGCATGACAAGATATTTCAGCTATTACTGCATAAAGTTGCTAGTTACACTCCAAAAGTAACTTAGCAAATAATAAACTGAGGCCCAGCCTGTGTTTACTAAAACCACTTAATTAAATTTATAAATTCCAAAGCGGTGTAGAAAAAAAGACCAACAAACAAAAGAACTGTTCTACTGGAAAACCCACTTGAAATGAATCTCAGATGCTGTTTTAGATTGAAGTGCTTCTCATTCCTTAATTAATACAAATACAAAGAACTTCCTCAGAATCTAAAACATGAAATACACTAAGCTGTTTTAAAATGGTGCTAAAAAATCACATGATTGATGAACAACCAATAAAATTCCAATTAAAAGAAATTGTTCTCTTGAAGAAACAGTGCTGAAACTTGCAAAAAAGTAACTATATATACAATTCAAATAACACTTAGTTCCTGTGATGAATAATTTAAATTGTAAAATCATATAAATGTTGAATTAAAATAGTTAAAGCTTCTGGACTAAAAGAAAACACTTGATGTTGATAGATTCATTGAGTCCAGGTGTTTTATCAGCTCTCAGTTTAATCTGCCACAATGATTCATGGCATTCTAAAAGGACTTTAAAGTTCCCAGAGAAATTGTCATAGTTAACTGAATCTAATACAAAAAAGAAAACTTTTTGGAGTCTAAACAGGTCAACGAGTGCTTAGCTAAAGCATTAAAATAGAAAGCTGATAAAACACCTGGCCTCAATGAATCTGTCAACATCAAGTGTTTTCGTTTAGCCCAGAAGCTTTAATTATTTTAATTCACTATTTTAATTCAGATGGCCACCTCTGCAATTATTACATTGATAATACACCCCTAAGAATAGATCCAATAGTCAGGGGTTTGGGAACCCATGTAGACAGTGATTGGCCTTTGATCATAATATGTCTAGAGCATTAAGGAAATCAATCCATGTTGCAAAACTTATAAGAAATGGTATGGCGTCCATGTACAAAGATGTCATTATTCTGTTGTGACCTGCTCTCATAAGACCAGTCACTGAGTATATTGCACTCTTCGGTATGTATCTGACAAGGCATATGCAACAAGTGGAATGAATACAGAGGTTTCTCAAAAAGAGAATACATGGTCCCACACAGACCACCTCAAAGCATTGTCCTTATACTCGGTCACCTATAGGCTGCTGCAAAATTACCAATGCCAGGCCAACAAAGTATCCTCTGATGGATGAAGTCTTAATGGACTTTGAAACCCTCAATCCAGGGACATAAAACATAGCCTACAATATAAACAGGACATACTAGAGGTGCAGGTATGTGCCTCATTGGCTGCCCCTTCTCTCAAACAGGCTTCCTAAACATGTGAAGCAAAGTTTTTACCTTCACTTATTCAAGCAAAACTTGGATCAGTGAATGGGGAATCATGAATTTATCCCTGGTCTGGCAACTATGTCTTTATCAGAGAGAGTAAGCTTGTAAGTGCTTGACCGCTCAATCCTAAATTATATCCCACGTATAACTTATGGGGTCAGTACTTAATATTTCTGGGAAGCATATCTAGACTTAAAAAGGCCTTTTAGGGTCATTAGCCTAGCACTGCCTTATGGTCGTGTGATCCTCATCCATCTTTCCTCTCACTCAGGTTATCTATTTCAACCTCTGCCACATCTAATGCATGATCCAACCACTTTATCTTTGCTGACACCTCTGCCTATTTCCCTGGTGTTACCTCTCAAACTTATCTTTTCTCCTTGTTCTTCCTGCTGTATAATTATTATTTCTAGAACACTTTACTTAAATAATTTCTCTCACTCTAACCTCACCATTTAAAAGCATGTTCTCACAAATGTCTTTCCCTTTTCTTTCCTTCCACTTCCTTTGATTTGAACTGTTGCACTAATGCATTAAAATTTAACAAGTTTCATATACAGGATAAAATTCTGTTTGTTGTCACAACTGTGTTCTGAGTTTAATAGGCATCATGTAGAATCCTAGGTAAAATTCTGTTTGTTGTCACTAATGTAAAAATCAAACTTTTGCTAAGACCCCTAAAATGTAAGGTCTGGTTATGACGCAGAATACCTTTGTGCACACTGTTTAACCACGTCACTATCTAACTCATAAGGTGTATATGTGAAATACAAAAAGCCCAATTCCACATGTTTATTTTTATATATTTTGCACAGTAAGAAATGTATTTACATATTTTAAATGTGATATCATTAGATTAACCACTAAAAACTGGAATGCATAACTGTTGCCTGAATATTTTATAAGCTCATCATGGGCAATACACATTCGTTTTATGGTCTAAGAGTAAATTCGGTCATCTCTATCTTTAAAATATTACATTTTTTAGGGTATTATCTTTCTGTCAAGGCCTGAAGAATTTGATTGGCTGTTTTAGGATGTGTCTCAAAAAATGTGTTGAAGATCTAAGCAATATGTCGAAAAAAATATCCTGCTGTATGTATAAGCTCAAATGCTTTAAAAGGTCATCAACCGCATTCTCAAGTTCTTCTACAGCTCAATATAGAAGAGTTACATGCATGTTTGGTCCAAAGGGAATTTCAGCATCTTATCATTTTTACATAATTGGCTTGAAGTGGTGCCAACTGGGATGAAGAGTCTTTGGGTGTGGAGAACCAAGGCACATTTTTGACCTCCCTAGTATCCGTGTGCTCTCCCCCATCTCATTTTGCAGACTAATATCAGACTCTCCAATGTTGCTTAGTGGGGTGAGGAGGTACTGTTACATCTGGCTAATACTGGAGTAATCACATCCAGTGCTAGACAACTGCAGGAGTTCTCTTATAGGTTCATAGGTTCATAGGTTCATACTAGGCTATCTGCCCTAGGGCATTTATAAGCCTAGCCAGAGTATGTTTGGCTTTCGCCACCCATTTTAAATTAATTTTGCTATGCCCTTTTTCGAGGTTAGTATACTGTGCCTCTGTCTAACAGTGACACAGAAGTGATACCCGGGGTAAACCTACGATCTCCCATCCACTCATCAAGATTCCTCTTGAAAAGAGTCAATGAGGACTCTGCCTAACCTGGACTGGGATTTTATTCCAGAGTGAAGGAGCCTCTGGGTTATGAATCTGTCCCTCCAGCATGTCCTATTTATTTCAGTGCTGAGGTTCAAGTCTCTCGAAGTGTAGCTCGATGGGATTTGGATTTTGAGGTGGAGCATGTCCCCTAATTCCAGATTGGACATGGCCTTATACGCCAGGCACAGGTCACCTCTGAGTAGGCGGTATGCCACTGAGTTGAGCTGGAGTTTCTTTAACCGGCAGCATATGGCATCTGTTTGAGCCCTTTGATCCTCTTGGTGAGGTACTTTTGGGGTCTTTCCAGTTGCTGCAGGTGTTTGGTAAGGTACATCCCAAAAGGGGCATTGTACTCAATTATGGGCCTGATTAGGATGAGTAAAGAGGCACGATGACCTCCCCTAATCTAGATGTGAATCCCTTCATGATTAGGTGGGCTATATAAAATGTTTTTCTAACCACTTTGGCCACGTGGTTGTCAAATGAGAGATTGCTATCAACTTGGGTCCCCAGGTCCCTAATTACTTCTTCTGTACTTAATGGATTACCACCTATGTGGTAATTTGTGAACACTTTGTTTTGCCAAAGGGGATGACTATACACTTTTGGCTTAGCTTGAGGCCATGGCTCTGGCACCAGTTGTCTGTTTCTGAGGCCCTTTGGAGGATGCTTGTGTCGGCTGGAGAGTCGATTATGGCGCCCAGTTTGCAGTCATCTGCGAACTTGGTCAGCCACAGTCCTTCCGTGCTGGCCTGTACCTCCGAGAAATATATACCAAACAAGAGCGGTCCCAGGACTGAGCCTTGTGGGACGCCACTTGTAACTGGTTTGGAGTCTGACATGGCTCCAGCAATTCTAACCATGTGGGTTCTGTCCTTGAGCCAGTTTGCAACCCATCTAGTGACATAGGGCTTTATATTTAAGCTGGTGAGCTTATCTATAATGCCCGAGTGGGGTATTGTATCAAGGCTTTATGAGGTCCAGATAGGCTGTGTGGACCACCTTCCCTTCGTCATTGGCCTTGGTGACTGTTTCAAAGAAGTCAACCAGGTTTAAGAGGCAGGATCTGCCCTTAACAAAGCCAAACTGGGTAGGATCCAGTGTCTGTAGGTCCCCAATATCTTTATTTATGAGGTCCATGATGATCCTTTCCATAGCTTTTCAGTCATAACATTCAGTAACAGACTGATGGCACATCTAAAGAAATTCTACATACTTAAATTATGGTTTCCTAATACATAAATCCATTCCATATCATCAATGCAGGTCGGTGGGTATAAAGTGAATGGGCTGGACTGGAGAAAAGCAAGAAGAGCAAAAGCTCTAGCATATGTGAGTCTTAAAAACAAGAAAATACTGTGCTAAGTCACACCAGCATATGTGAGTATTAAAAACAAGAAAACACTGTGCTAAGTCACACCAGCATATGTGAGTATTAAAAACAAGAAAACACTGTGCTAAGTCACACCAGCATATGTGAGTATTAAAAACAAGAAAACACTGTGCTAAGTCACACCAGCATATGTGAGTATTAAAAACAAGAAAACACTGTGCTAAGTCACACCAGCATATGTGAGTATTAAAAACAAGAAAACACTGTGCTAAGTCACACCAGCATATGTGAGTATTAAAACAAGAAAACACTGTGCTAAGTCACACCAGCATATGTGAGTATTAAAAACAAGAAAACACTGTGCTAAGTCACACCAGCATATGTGAGTATTAAAACAAGAAAACACTGTGCTAAGTCACACCAGCATATGTGAGTATTAAAAACAGAAAAACACTGTGCTAAGTCACACCAGCATATGTGAGTATTAAAAACAAGAGAACACTGTGCTAAGTCACACCAGCATATGTGAGTATTAAAACAAGAAAACACTGTGCTAAGTCACACCAGCAT